>NW_021699665.1:0-2740 GCF_005190385.1 Monodon monoceros
GTACTGTCCCTCACTAAAGCCCTAACACTATTCCTAACTCAGGCCCTGACACGGTATCTAACAGAGGCCCAGTTGTTAGCCCTAACACAGGCCCTGACACTGTCTGAAACTAACACCCGGCTGCCGTCAATATCTAAAGTCCTGACATTATCCTGAGCTCATTTCCTGGCCCATCTCTTAGCAAGGTCCTGAAACTGTCCCTAAGTAAGCCCTGTCGATGTCCCTAAGTGCGACCCTGAGGCTGTCCCTAACAGAGGCCCCGATAATGGCTTTAGCAAAGCCCCTGAGGCCGATCCTACAGAGGCCTTTATGCTGCTCCTAAGTCATGCCCTGATACTGTCCCGAGCTAAGGCACTGACACTAGGCCTCACACAAACCCTGATGCTCTTCCCAAGTCCGGCACTGATGCTGTCCCTACCTGAAGTCCTGACAGTGGTCCTAAATTAGGCCTGATGCTCTAATTACCTGAAGTCTTGCCACTATTACTAGGTGAAATCCTGACAGTATCCGTAGACCTTAACCTAACCTTGACTTTAACTAATGTCGAGACTCTTATGCTAACTAAATCCCTGATGCTGTCCCAAACTAAGGCCCTGAAATTAGTCCCGAGGCTGTGACGCTGCCCCTAACAGAGGCCTGGAGGCTCGTCCTAACTCAGGCCTTGACACAACGCCTAACTCAGTCCCTGACACTTTACCTAACAAAGGCTATGATGCTTGTCCTAAGTCAGGCGCTGACACTCTCTGAGGCCCTGCGGCCATCAGTATCTAAAGTCCTGACATTATCCTGAGCTAATATACTGACCCATGTCTTACCAAGTTCCTGAAACTCTACCAAAGTAGGCTCTGACACTGTCCCTAATGGAGGCCCTGAGGATGTCCCTAAGAGAGACCCTGAGAGTGTCTTTTAAGAGGACCCTAAGGCTGATTTTACAGAGGCCCTTATACTACTCCTACGTCATGCCCTGATACTATCCCTCACACAGGCCCTAAAGATAGACCTCACTTAGACCCTGTTGCTGTACATTAGTTAGGCTCTGACGCTGTCCCTACATCAAGCCCTGACACTGGTTCTAACTAAGTCCCTGAGGCACTCAATCACTAAGGTCTTCATGTTATCCCTAGCACATTTCCTGACATTATCACTTTCCTGGAAACTGACTCTCTACCGAGCTAATTTCCTTCTTCTTATCCTCACTGAAGCCCTAATGCTCTCGTGACTAAGGCCTAGTTTAATCCTAACTAAGGCCCTGACACTGTCTCTAACTAAGGCCTGGAAACTATCCCTAATAAAGGACCTGTTGCCGGCAGTAACTAAAATCCGGACACTCTCCTGAGTTAAGAAGCTGACCCACCTCTTACCAAGGTCCTGAAACTGTCCCTAAGTAAGCCCTGACACTGTCCCTAAGTGAGACCCTGAGGCTGTCCCTAACAGAGGCCTTGATAATGGCTTTAGCAAAGCCTCTGGGACTGATCCTATTGAGGCCCTTATGCTGCTCCAATGTCATGCCCTGATACTATCCCTAGCTAAGTCCCTGACACTAGGTCTCACTCAAGCCCTGTCGCTCTTCCCAAGTCCGGCTCTGACGCTGTCCCTACCTGAAGTCTTGACACTGGTCCTAAATTAGGCCCTGATTCTCTAACTACTTGAAGTCTTGGCACTATTCCTAGGTCATGTCCTGACACTATCCTTATACTTTAACCTAACCTTGCCTTTAACTAATGTCGAGCCTCTAATGCTAGCTAAATCCCTGATGCTGTCTCTAACTAAGGCCCTGAAATTAGTCGTGAGGCCATGATGCTGCCCGTAACTGAGGCCTGGACGCTCGTCCTATCTCAGGTCTTGACACAAAACTTAACTCAGTCCCTGACACTGTAGCTAACAAAGGGTCTGATGCTTGTCCTAAGTCAGGTCGTGACACTGTCTCTAACACCCTGTGGCCATCAATATCTAAAGTCCTGACACTATTCTGAGCTAATATCCTGACTCATGTCTTACCAAGGTGCTGAAACTGTCCCAAAGTAAGCCCTGACGTTGTCACTTATTGACGCCCTGAGGATGTCCCTAACAGAGGCCCTAATAATGTCCGTTACAAAGACCCTAAGGCTGATCTTACAGAGGCCCTTATACTACTCCTACATCATGCCCTGACACTTTCCCTCACTCGGGCCCTAAAGATAGGCCTCACATAGGCCCGGTTGCCATACTTTATTTGGGATCTATGTTGTCCCTACATCAATCCCTGACACTGGTCCTGATTCAGCCCCTGACGCTGGTCCTAACTAAGGCCCTGATGCTCTCAATCACAAAGGTCTTCATGCTATCCTTAGCTCATACCCTGACACTATCCCAGGCCAGGAAGCTGACTCTGTCCCAAACTAATTTCCTGTCTCTTATCCTCACAGAAGCCCTAATGCTCTCCCTAACTAAGGCCCAGACTAGTCCTAACTCGGGCCCTCACACTGTCTCTAACTAAGGCCCAGAATCTGTCCCTAATATAGGCCCTGCTGCCTACAATAACTAAAATCCGGACACTATCCTGAGTTAAGAATCTGACCCATTTCTAACCAAGGTAAAGACACTGTCCCTAAGAAAGCCCTGTCTCTGTCCCTAAGTGAAGGTCTGAGGCTGTGCCTAACTCCGGCCCTGAAGCTATGCCTACCTGAGGCCTTGACGCTGTGACTACGTCAGGTCCTGATCATGTCTTTAACTGAGACCCTGTTGCTGACCCAACAAAGGC
>NW_021699666.1:0-1519 GCF_005190385.1 Monodon monoceros
TTCTGGTGGATGAGGCTGCATCTTGTCTTTCAGGTGGGCAGGACCACATCCTGTGGTGTGTTTTGGGGTGTCTGTGAGCTTATTGTGATTTTAGGCAGCCTGTGTGCTAATGGGTGGAGTTATGTTCCTCTCTTGCTAGTTGTTTGGCATAGGGTTTCCAGCACTGTAGCTTGCTGGTCGTTGAGTGGAGCTGGGTGTTAGCGTTTAGATGGAGATCTCTGGGAGAGCTTTCGCCTTTTGATATTACGTGGTGCCGGGGGGGGGGTCTCTCGTGGACCAATGTCCTGAACTTGGCGCTCCTGCCTCAGAGGCACAGGCCTGACACCCTTCAGAGCACCAAGACCCTGTCAGCCACACAGCTCAGAACAAAAGGGAGAAAAAAAGAAAGAAAGTAAGTAAAAAATAAATAAAATAAAGTTATTAAAATAAAAAAAAATTAAAAAGTAATTTAAAAAAAGAAAGAAAGAAAGAAGAGAGCAACCAAACCAAAAAAGAAATCCACCAATGATAACAAGCCCTATAAACTATACTAAAAAGCAAAAAAAACAAAAGACATAGGACAAATGGTATAAGCAAAGCTATACAGACAAAATCACAGAAAATCCACCGCCTCAATTTTGGGATGATTCATTGTCTATTCAGGTATTCCACTGCTGGGATAGATTTCCCTTTTTCTTCTTTGTTCGCACAGCTCCTGGGGCTCAGCTTTGGATTTGGCCCCGCCTCTGCGTGTAGGTCACCTGAGGGCGTCTTTTCTTCACCCAGACAGTACAGGGTTAAAGGAGCAGCTGCTTCGGGGGCTCTGGCTCACTCAGGCCGGGGGGAGGGTGGGGTATGGAGTGCGGGGCGAGCCTGCCGCAGCAGAGGCCAGCGTGATGTTGCACCAGCCTGAGGCGCACCGTGCGTTCTCCCGCGGAAGTTGTCCCTGGAATTCGGGACCCTGGCAATGGCGGGCTGCAAAAGCTCCCGGGAGGGGAAGTGTGGACAGTGGCTTGTGCTTTCACACAGGATTCTTGGTGGCTGCAACAGCAGCCTTAGCATCTTATGCCTGTTTCTGGGGTCCGCGCTGATAGCCACGGCTCGCGCCCATCTCTGGAGCTCGTTTCGGCAGTGCTTTATTAATCCCCTCTCCTTGTGCACCCCGAAACAGTGGTGTCTTGCCTCTTAGGCAGATCCAGACATTTTCCTGGACTCCCTCCCAGCTAGCTGTGGCACACTAGCCCCCTTCAGGCTGTGTTCACGCAGCCAACCCCAGTCCTCTACCTGGGATCTCACCTCTGAAGCCCGAGCCTCAGCTCCCAGCCCCCACCTGCCCTGGCAGGTGAGCAGAGAAGCCTCTGAGGCTGGTGAGTGCTGGTCAGCACCGATCTGTGCGGGATGCTCTCCGCTTTGCCTTTTGCACCCCTGTTGTTGTGCTCTCCTCCGTGTCTCCAAAGCTTCCCCCCACCCACTACTCCCTGTCTCTGCCAGTGAAGGGGCTTCATAGTGTGTGGAAACTTTTCCTCCTTCACAGCTCCCT
>NW_021699667.1:0-1421 GCF_005190385.1 Monodon monoceros
CCACGGGGTTACCTCTGTTGTGACAATTGACTATTTGGTGGCATATTTTATTTTATTTTATTTGAAAAAGCCTTCCGTTCCTCCGTGCACGTCAAACAGTAAATGCTTTCTCTTCGTAAACCTGCATAACACTTTTCTGAACTCTTCTGCTCTGGGCAAGATTCATCAGTACACCAGGCAAACGTAGTGAAAGAGGAGACAGTACTTGTGTTCTATTCAATTGGGTCTTGATACCTAAGTGTGACTCTTAACCAAGGATTATGCAGTAGTTAAGGACACAGATTAAAGTTGTTTAGGGTGTGTCCTAAAGTGTCAGTGGCAGAATGTAAGTCTCTACTCTGGAAATTGTAGACCTGAGACAGACTACTTCCCTAAACGTCATTTTGTACATCTGAGAAAGATAATAGTATCTACCTTGTAGTAGACTGAATAATACCATTGCCCCCAAATGTCCACATTCTACTCTCCAGAACCTGTGAATGTCACCTTAAATGGCAGAAGGCACTTTGCCAGTGGGATGAAAGTAATGGTTCTCAGATGGGAAGATTCTCCTGGACTACCTGGACGGGCCCAAATATAACCACTGGTGTTCTCGTAAGAGAGAGGCAGAGGGAATTTTTACCCCAAAGAGAATGTGATGATGAAGTTGGGGTTGGATTGATGTGGCCAGAAGTGAAGGAATGCTGGCGAGGAAACAGATTCTTGCTTAGAGCCTCTAGAAGGAGGATGGATGGCCCTGTTGACTCCTGGTTTCAGCCCAGGGAAACTGGTTTTGGACCTCTGTCTTCCAGAACCATAAGAAAATAAGTGTGTTTTGTTAGAAGCAAGCACATTTGTAGTAATTTGTTACAGCAGCCATAGGGAACTAATGCCTACCTCCTAGGAAGTATTTCTCCAATTAAAATGTGTGACTGGAAACACACTTAGTGGCATGTGTGACACACACTAGTTATGCTACCGTAGGTCGTTCTTGGAAACTGAAGCCTTGGTTTTGAGGAATCATCAAAACCAGTACAATGGTTGCCACGTTTCTCCTTGTTCAGCCTGGTGACCAACCCGGTAGAGAGAGCTCCATCCTTTCCCACAGGACACAACCTGTGGGTACGTAGAGGGGAGCGGTTATGTCTCACTTAAGGCACCTTTTTCTTTTCCTTTCTACTTTTGTCTTCGTTAATCTTCATCCAACTGACCTTTCTAAATTTTACAGGAAACAAAACCATTTCTCAATGGATTCAGATACTACCCCAAGTTAACATTCCAACCAAGTTCTTGTTCTTCTGGGTCTCATCACCAGAAATTTCTGAGCCTAAATCTTCTCTAGTTTCTAGGATCACTCATTTTCTCATTTCTCCCTTCTCCTTTTAGTTCAGAGTCTTGTCAATTTAGTCCCTTCCCTAACCACAACTTATAATAAGGTGACA
>NW_021699668.1:0-2509 GCF_005190385.1 Monodon monoceros
GCCCACTTTCTCACCCTCTCCCTATGTGCCAACTCTCATCGCTTCCTTCAACCTTTTGAATACATGCCTATGCACCCTTGGCACTGCAGTGCTCACTTGTTCATTTATTTCACAAGCCTTGTTTGAACACTGTTATGCCCTTTCCCCTAGATTGTAAGCCCGTCGAGGACAGGGATCAGATATGGTTGAGGCTTGGGCAGCTAATACAGTATTGAGAGCTTAATGAAGCCTTGGTGATGATGGAGGACATAGGGGCCTTTGCGGGGGTGGGGGGGAATCAGGATTTTCTGAAGCCCCAAACTCACTGTTTCCAATAAGAGTCACTACACTTGATTCTTAATTAGCTTCTTAATCAGACAATTTTACCCTGATTGAAGAGTGTGGCTTAAATTTCTGGTCTGAATGCTACCTCGTAATTATCTGTCTAGTGTTCAGGAAATAATTAAACCGTTTTAATGGATAGATGGCTGAAGGGAAGGAAGGTGCACCTGTTTTTGTAGATAATGCTTGTTTGGCAAAAGTTGGAAAAGCACAAACTACCTCATTCGCATCCACTCCCTAGCTCTCTCTCTGCTTCCTGCTCTACAGATTACTTATCCATTCCTTGAGCCACAGAATCTTTTTTAATGAGGGAAGATGGGTGGCACTCATTTGATAGGGACAGGTCAAGTGGGCAAAGTTGAAGAGATGGCAATTCAATTCAATTCAAGAAGATGAATGGGAAAATGGATAGACAGAAAGAGAGACTAAAGTTAGAACAGGAGGAAAGAAGGCTATTGGTGAATGGAGGCAGGGAAGTAGTAGAAAAACAAAATAGAAAATTAGAATGCATGGCAATATCAGAAATTCAACACATTTTGATTGAGTCCCTTTCTGGGGCTTTCTATTTAATTTATCTCGTACCCACCTAACAAGGGGCCCAACCCTGGGCTGTATTCACTGATACAGTTCTAGAAGAACATTTTTTTCTCTGGAAACCAGCTGATTCTACACATGTCCCAAATATTCCTCTTTCTCACGTCTCCATCTTTCAGGGGCCCTCTTCCTGTAGGCTCCATAGGATGTTGGAAGCCTTCATTTGTCATCGTATCTCTCCCCGAGGCTCCAGCTAAAATGGCCCTTTGCTTGGCCCATGAGGATGGGAGGGAAGGTGGCCATTGTGAGCAGGTTGTCCTGCCTGCACAGTCCCCCTGCCCCTAACTCACCACAGTGCTGTCAGGGAGTTCTCCCTGACGTGGTATCCCAATCCTCCACTGCTGAATTTTGGCCTTTGGTTCTTGCTGTGAGCATAGCGGTGAGATACAATTTAATTCTGTTTAGTTAGCATTTCCTGAACCTACTGTGTGTTTCTATGAGCACGTGTGATGGAACAAAAACAGATTCCCAAGATGTACGGAGTTAATAGGCCAAGACTGACTGAGAAGTATGCAGAGAAGAGCTCTGGTCTCCTCAGTGACACCAAATCCTGCTTCCCACCCTCACCTCTTCTCCTACTAGTATCCTAGTTTAAGTGGCATAAAGGTTGCAGACAACTAACTCTACAACAGTGCTTCTCAAACCGGAGAGTTTATGAAAACACAGATTCCTGGGCGCCACCCCCAGACAATCTGACTCAGTAGGTCTGGGATGAGGACTAAGAATTTGCATTTCTAAGAAGCGCTCAGGTGATGCTGATGTATGGACCACACTTGAGCAGCACTGCTGAGAACATGGTCCTTATCCAGACCTACTGCCTCACGGAAGTCTCCGAATTTTGATCAAAGAGCTATAGGTAATTTTAAAAAAATACTCTATTTCCAGATGTGACAGACATGAAAAGCTCAGGCAGCTGAAGAAATGGATACTTCCTCTCCTAGACCCAAAGACTTTTGGGTCCCACAATTGAGGGTCAACTCACTGATGAACATGTATTGAACATTTGGAGTACCTACCACTTACTAGCCTTGTGGCTTGAGGTAAGTTAATTCCTCGTGCTGAGCCTCAGTTTCCTCATCAGGAAGGGGGGGCTGCTATCCCCTTGCTTATAGGGTAGTTACGAGATTAAATGAGGTAATGAATCCTGCATGCTGATGCTTGCACCGTGCTGGGCACACATTGCACTCGATGCCACATGATATTGGCTGTTTGGGGGAAATTACAGGACAGAAAAAGCCCACTCATGTCTCCTCCTCCTTCATTGCCAACCCCATTCCCAGCGACAAGCACCTGTTCTTCTGTCTCCTAAGTGTCCTTCCCAATCCTCACTCATTGTTTATAGATGAATAACATGCTAGACCTGAAAGGAGCTCTGGAAACCAGCTGATTCTACACATGTCCCAAATATCCTTGCATTGGTGTAATTGAGAGGTCCATTCCTGGAAGTGTGTTTCTGTGATTCTAGGAGACAAGACAGCCACCCACTGCTACTCTTTCCTCCAGAACTCCGACAGCTCCTAAAATTGTACTTTGTACAACAGGTCTTTGAGGGTTCACTGAAGGAGGGACAGCCTCCCTGTAGCCCAGCTGTTCC
>NW_021699669.1:0-2140 GCF_005190385.1 Monodon monoceros
GGAGAACCAATGAGAGACTAGCTGTAGGTGTCTGCACGGGCAAATGTAACGCTCATTTCCCACCAGCAAGAGGAAATAACCAAAGGCTCAGCATGCCCTGCCGGAACCAGATTAGGGCCTGAAGCAATCCTGCAGTTTTGCGGCCAGCTCACAGGAAAGCGAGTTGAGGAAAGGAGCTCAGGGGCACTGTAATTCACAAACCTGCAGAGTTATAAATAGCTATAAACAGCTATCATCCAAAAATATAGTGAAGTAAGTCTGTGAAGAGGACTTGAAAGCGGGGCAGAAATTCAGGAAAACGATTTCAGGGGGTAGACTGGAATTGCACTTAAAGCATAGGAAAAGAGGCAGAATGGCGACAATGATGCCATTGGCCAAAAAGGGCGTATCCGTTTTTTCCTGAATATATTCAGGAAAAAACGCATACGCACTTTTTGGCCAACCAAGCAAGCGTGTAAAGGAAATCTGCACTACAATGATGTCTCACTGCCCCCCGGTCAAAAGGGTCATCTGAAAAAAGTGTAAAATCCAGAAAGGCAGGTCAGGTCATGGAGAAGAGGGAGCATTGTTATTCTGATGGGCAGGATGTGAATTGCCAACAGCCACTCTGGACAAGTGTATGGTGTTTCCTGAAACACGTAAGAAACAAAGCAACACAGCCTATGGCACTTCCACTTATGGTCCTATAGCTTAGGGAAATTAAAATCAAAACCACACAGCCACCCCAATGTTTGGAATGGCTCTGTTTACAAGAACCTCATCTACGGTTCAAGTAAAATATCCCAGAGAGCGAAAAATGGATAAAGAAATTGTGGTACGTACGTAGAATGGAATATCACACAGCAAAGAAATCTATGTCATCAGGCCCGTAGCGGCATAATGAGTGGATTCAGGTACGATGATTCTAAGTGAAATAGGTCACACAGAAAAAGAAACATCATAAGATAACACTAATACAATGAATGTAAACATGGCTACACATGAACTGAATTTGAAAACAGAACAGTGTCTCAAATTTAGAAAACCAACTTATGCTTGCTTTTTGGGAAAGGTGAGTTGGGGTGCTGCATAAAAACAGAAATTGAAATTCACACAGATACCATTCCATAAGCCAAATAAATAATAGACAAGACCTACTCCTTGCTCAACGAAATGGACTCAACATCCCATATTCAACGCCTAGGAATATACCTGCCTAGCAAGAATCTTAAAACCCATGGATTTATATGTCTCCGTAAGAGAATCAAGCGTGTGTTCAGTGGCCTAAACTCAGCAGTGAAAATCCGATAAATCCCATTATCAAAATAAATTTCAAAAACACAACACAATGACAGTGAAATAGAGAGCAATTCTTAAATAACTCACTCAGGGCTTCTGATGCAACCTGGATATACCACATCTACACCCAGAGCTGGGGAGACATAAGGCCGGACACTTCGGCTTGATAGCATTGGTGAGGTTCGGTGAGCAAATGCAGACCCTTTGAAGTCATATTGCATGGTACCCATTCCATGGGTCCCAACTCTCCATGTTTATGGGATTCTTCCTTCCGCTAAATCATGTATGGGAAACCCAGAGTATGGTCCACCATGTGATTGGGAAACGTTTTCAAATGCATCTCAGTTTTCGTCCCTTTATACTCGGGTTCACCATTCCAGACTCTTAACTAACACTCTCCCCCCTTGGAGAGTCAGTGCCTTTCACCTCCTGTTTTGCACAGTTTGCAATTTCTGCGCAAGATGATCAGGAATAGGGAGAACCAATGTGAGACTAGCTGTAGGTGTCTGCACGGCCAAATGTAACGCTCATTTCCCACCAGGAAGAGGAATTAACCAAAGGCTCAGCATGCCGTGCCGGAACCAGATTAGGTCTTGAAGCAATCCTGCGGTTTTGCGGCCAGCTCACAGGAAAGCGAGTTAAAGAAAGGAGCTCAGGGGCACTGTAATTCACAAACCTGCAGAGTTATAAATGACAGCTATCGTCCAAAAATATATTGAAGTAAGTCTGCGAAGAGGACGTGAAAGCGGGGCAGAAATTCAGGAAAACGATTTCAGGGGTTAGACTGGAATTGCACTTAAAGCATAGGAAAAGACGCAGAACGGCGACAATGATGCACTTGGGCAAAAAGGGCGTATGCGTT
>NW_021699670.1:0-3794 GCF_005190385.1 Monodon monoceros
AAAGAAAGCTGGAGGAGCAATTCTCATATCAGACAAAATAGACTTTAAAATAAAGACTATTAGAAGAGACAAAGAAGGACACTACATAATGATCAAGGGATTGATCCAAGAAGAAGATATAACAATTGTAAATATTTATGCACCCAACATAGGAGCACCTCAATACATAAGGCAAATACTAACAGCCATAAAAGGGGAAATCGACAGTAACACATTCATAGTAGGGGACTTAATAACCCACTTTCACCAGTGGACAGATCATCCAAAATGAAAATAAATAAGGAAACATAAGCTTTAAATGATACATTAAACAAGATGGACTTAATTGATATTTATAGGACACTCCATCCAAAAACAACAGAATACACATTTTTCTCAAGTGCTCATGGAACATTCTCCAGGATAGATTATATCTTGGGTCACAAATCAAGCCTTGGTAAATTTAAGAAAATTGATATTGTATCAAGTATCTTTTTGGACCACAGCGCTATGAAACTAGATATCAATTACAGGAAAAGAGCTGTAAAAAATACAAACACATGGAGGCTAAACAATACACTACTTAATAACGAAGTGACCACTGAAGAAATCAAAGAGGAAATAAAAAAATACCTAGAAACAAATGACAATGGAGGCGGAGGGGAAGATGGCAGAAGAGTAAGATGCAGAGATCACCTTCCTCCCCACAGATACACCAGAAATACATCTACACGTGGAGCAACTCCTACTGAACACCTACTGAATGCTGGCAGACGACCTCAGACCTCCCAAAATGCAAGAAACTCCCCACGTACCTGGGCAGGGCAAAAGAAAAAACAGAGACAAAAGGATAGGGACGGCACCTGCACCAGTGGGAGGGAGCTGTGAAGGAGGAAAGGTTTCCACACACTAGGAAGCCCCTTCGCGGGCGGAAACTGCGGGAGGCGGAGGGGGGAGCTTCGAAGCCGCGGAGGAGAGCACAGCAACAGGGGTGCGAAGGGCAAACCAGGGAGATTCCCACACAGAAGATGGGTGCCGAGCGGCACTCACCAGCCCAAGAGGCTTCTCTGCTCACCCGCCGGGGCGAGCGGGGCTGAGAGCTGAGGCTCGGGCTTTGATCGGAGCGCAGGGAGAGGACTGGGGTTGGCTGCGTGAACACAGCCTGAAGGGGTTAGTGTACCACGGCTAGCCGGGTGGGAGTCCGGGAAAAGGTCTGGAGCTGCCGAAGAGGCAAGAGACTTTTTCTTCCCTCTTTGTTTCCTGGTGCGCATGGAGAGGGGTTTAAGAGCGCTGCTTAAAGGAACTCCAGAGACGGGCGTGAGCCGCGGCTAAAAGCGCGCACCCGAGAGACAGGCGCGAGCTGCGGCTAAAAGCGCGGACTCCAGAAACGGGCGCAAGCTGCGGCTAAAAGCACGGACCCCAGAGACGGGCGGGAGACGCTAAGGCTGCTGCTGCCGCCACCAAGGGACCTGTGTGCAAGCACAGGTCACTATCCACACCCCTCTTCCGGGGAGCCTGTGCAGCCCTCCACTGCCAGGTTCCCAGAATCCAGGGATAACTCTCCTGGGAGAACGCACAGGGGGCCTCAGGCTGGTGCAACGTCACGCCGGCCTCTGCCGCCGCAGGCCCTCCCCACACGCCGTGCCCCTCCCTATCCCTGGCATGAGTGCTCCAGTGCCCCCGAATCAGCGGCTCCTTTAACACTGTCCTCTCGGAGCAAAAAACAGACGCCATCCAGCGACCTACACGCAGAGGCGGGGCCAAATCCAAAGTTGAGACGCTGTGAGCTGTGAGAACAAAGAAGAGAAAGGGAAATCTCTTCCAGCAGCCTCAAAAGCAGCGGATTAAAGCTCCACAATCAACTTGATGTGCCCTGCGTCTGTGGAATACATGAATAGACAACGAATCATCCCAAATTGAGGAGGCGGACTTCGAGAGCAAGATTTATGATTTTTTCTCCTTTTGCTCTTTTTGTGAGTGTGTATGTATATGCTTCTGTGTGAGATTTTGTCTGTATAGCTTTGCTTCCACCATTTGTCCTAGGGTTCTATCCTTTTTTAAAATTTTTTCATAATAATTAATTTTAATAACTTTATTATACTTTTCTTTCTTTCTTTCTTTCCCTCCTTCCTTCCTTGCTTCCCGACTTTAGACAACGAATCATCCCAAATTGAGGAGGTGGACTTTGAGAGCAAGATTTATGATTTTTTCCCCTTTACCTCTTTTTGTGAGGGTGTATGTGTATGCTTCTGTGTAAGATTTTGTCTGTATAGCTTTGCTTCAACCATATGTCCTAAGGTTCTATCCGTCCCTTTTTTTTTCTAAATAATTATTTTTTAATTTAATAACTTTACTATACTTTATTTTATTTTACTGTATCTTCTTTCTTTTTTTACCTTCCTTCCCTCCTTCCTTCCTTCCTTCCTGCCTCCCTCCCTGCCTCCTTTCTTTCCTTCTTCCTTCTTTCCTTCTTTTCTTTTCTTTCTTTTTCTTTCTTCCTTCGTTCCTTCCTTCCCTCCTTTCTTTCTTTCTTCCTACTTCTACTAATTCTTTCTCTCTACTTTTTCTCACTTTTACTCTGAGCCGTGTGGATGAAAGGCTCTTGGTGCTACAGCCAGGAGTCAGTGCTGTGCCTCTGAGGTGGGAGAGCCAACTTCAGGACACTGGTCCACAAGAGACCTCCCAGCTCCACATAATATCAAACGGCGAAAATCTCCCAGAGACCTCCATCTCAACACCAGCACCCAGCTTCACTCAACGACGAGCAAGCTACAGTGCTGGAAAACCTATGCCAAACAACTAGCAAAACAGGAACACAACCCCACCGATTAGCAGAGAGGCTGCCTAAAATCATAATAAGTCCACAGACACCCCAAAACACACCACCAGATGTGGACCTGCCCACTGGAGAGACAAGATCCAGCCTCATCCACCAGAACACAGGCACTAGTCCCCTCCACCAGGAAGCCTACACAACCCACTGAACCAACTTTAGCCACTGGGGACAGACATCAAAAAAAACGGGAACTACAAACCCGCAGCCTGCAAAAATGAGACCCCAAACACAGTTAGTTAAGCAAAATGAGAAGACAGAAAAACACACAGCAGATGAAGGAGCAAGATAAAAATGCACCAGACCTAACAAATGAAGAGGAAATAGGCAGTCTACCTGAAAAAGAATTCAGAATAATGATAGTAAAGTTGATCCAAAATCTTGGAAATAGAACAGACAAGATGCAAGAAACATTTAATAGGGACCTAGAAGAACTAAAGATGAAACAAACAATGATGAACAACACAATAAATGAAATGAAAAAGACTCTAGATGGGATCAATAGCAGAATAACTGAGGCAGAAGAATGGATAAGTGACCTGGAAGATAAAATAGTGGAAATAACTACTGCAGAGCAGAATAAAGAAAAAAGAATGAAAAGAACTGAGGACAGTCTCAGAGACCTCTGGGACAACATTAAACGGACCAACATTCGAATTATAGGGGTTCCAGAAGAAGAAGAGAAAAAGAAAGGGACTGAGAAAATATTTGTAGAGATTATAGTTGAAAACTTCCCTAATATGAGAAAGGAAATAGTTAATCAACTCCAGGAAGCACAGAGAGTCCGATACAGGATAAATCCAAGGAGAAATACGTCAAGTCACGTATTAATCAAACTGTCAAAAATTAAATACAAAGAAAGCATATTAAAAGTAGCAAGGGAAAAACAACAAATAACACACAAGGGAATCCCCATAACGTTCACAGCTGATCTCTCAGCAGAAACTCTGCAAGCCAGAAGGGACTGGCAGGACATACTGAA
>NW_021699671.1:0-2917 GCF_005190385.1 Monodon monoceros
GGAGTGAGGCAGGCAGGAGTAGCCACACAACACAGGGCCCATAGAATAAAAAAGGTGAGGAAACCAGCAGTAGGAACCTGCCAGCAGGCAGCCCAGAGCACCGAGACTATGGGATCCAGGCCACAGTGAACTCACAGCAGAGAGCCATAGCATGAAACTGTGAGCAACCCAGACGTTGGGACCTCAGAGCACAAGGTCCACATCCCCATAAGGATGGGAACCTGGCAGGAGTGTCCTCGCACCACTTAGCACGTATCAGAAAATGTGGGTAACCAGCAGTTAGGGCCTGACGCCAGAGGGCCATCATCACCGAGGGAAGGAGGCTCTCAGCAGGCTCCAACTGCCACCAGAGTGCCGAAGTCGCCAAGGAGGTGTGTGCAAGCCAGGCAGGAGTGACCTCAGAACAGAGGGCCCACCTCACAGAAGTGTGAGGAACACAATCAGGATCAGACTCTCACAAGAGGGCCCACATCACTAAGGGGATGCAAACCAGGAAGGAGTGTCCTCACACCAGAGGGACCACATCAGCTAAAGGTGAGGAACCCAGCACATGTGGCCTCAAAAAGGGGACACACATCATGAAGGGGCTGGGAGTGAGGCAGGCAGGAGGAGACTCACAACAGAGGGCCCATAGAATAAAAAAGGTGAGGAAACCAGAATTTGGAACCTCCAAGCAGGTGGCCGAGAGCACCGACATTATGGAATACAGGCCGGAGTGAACTCACAGCAGAGGGCCCACATCCTGAAACTGTGAGCAACCCAGATCTTTGTACCACAGAGCAGAAGGCCCACATCCCCATGGCGATTGGAACGTGACAGGAGTCTCATTGCACCGGTGGGCACACATCAGAAAATGTGGGGAGCCCAGCAGTTAGGCACTGACACAAGAGGGCCCTCATCACCGAGGGTAGTAGGGTACCAGCAGGCTCCAACTGCTACCAGAGGGCCGACGTTGCCAAGGCAGGGTGCGCCAGCAGGCAGGAGTGACCTCAGAGCAGAGGGCCCACCTCACAGAAGTATGAGGACCCCAACTTGGATCAAGCTCTCACCACTGGGCCCACATCACCAAGTGGATGGGAACCAGGCAGGAGTGTCCTCACACCAGTGGGGCCACATCAGCGAAAGGTGACGAACCCAGCACACGTGGCCTCAAACCAGAGGACACACATCAACGAGGGGCTGGGAGTGAGGCAGGCAGGAGGAGCCTCAAAGCAGAGGGCCCATGGAATAAAAAAGTTGAGGAATCCGGCAAATGGAAACCCCCAGCAGGCAGCCAGGAGCAGAGAGGCTATGGGATCCAGGCCTGAGTGAACTCACACCAGAGGGCCCACATCCTGACACTGAGAGCAACCCAGACATTGGTACCTCAGAGCAGAAGTTCCACATCCCCATGGGGATGGGAAGCTGGCAGGAGTGTCATCACACCAGTGGGCGCACATCAGAAAAGGTGGGGAGCCCAGCACTTAGGTCCTGAGGTCAGAGGGCCCTCATCAACAAGGGGAGGAGGCACCCAGCACGCTCCAACTGCAACCAGAGGGCACATGTGGTCAAGGCGAAATGGGCCATCCAGGCAGCAGTGACCTCACAGCAGAGGGCCCATCTCCCATAAGTGTGAGGAATTCAGCCAGGATCAGACTCTCACCAGAGGGCGCACATCACCAAGGGGATGGGAACCACGCAGGAGTGTCCTCACACCAGTGGGGCCACATCACTAAAAGGTGAGGCAACCGGCACATGTGGCCTCAAACCAGAGGACCTACATCAACAAGGGGCTCGCAGTGAGGCAGGCAGGAGGAGCCTCACAACACAGGGACCGAAGTATAAAAATGGTGAGGAATCCTGCAGGTGGAACCTCCCAGCAGGCGGCCCAGAGCACAGAGGCTATGGGATCTAGGCCTGTGTGAACTAACACCAGGGAGCCAACATCATGAAACTGTGAGCAACCCAGGCGTTGGGACAAGACAACAGAAGGCACACGTCCTCATGGGGATGGGAACCTTACAGGAGTGACCTGGCATCACTGAGCTCACAGCACAAAAACGTGGGGAGCCCAGCAGTTAGAGCCTGATGCCAGAGGGCCCTCATCACATAGGAGAGGAGGTTCCCAGCAGGCTCCAACGGCCACCAGAGGGCCGACATCACCAATGCAACGGGAGCAAGCCAGGCAGGAATTACCTCACAGAGAGGGCCAACTTCAAAGAAGGGTGAGGAACCCAGCCAGGATCAGACTCTCACCAGAGGTCCCACATCACCAAGGGGATGGGAAGTAGGCAGAAGTGGCCTCACACCAGTGGGTCCACATTATCGAAAGGAGAGGAACCCAGCACACGTGGCCTCAAACATGAGGACAAACATCACCAAGAGGCTGGGAGTGAGGCAGGCAGGAGGAGCCTCAAAACTGAGGGCCCATAGAATAAAAAAGGTGAGGAATCCTGCAGTTGGAATCTCCCAGCAGGCGGCAAGGAGCAGCGAGGCGATGGGATCCCGGCCGGTGTGAACTCACAACAGAGGTCCCTCATCATGAAACTGTGAGCAACCGAGCCGTTGGGACTACAGAGCAGAAGGCCCACATTCCCATGAGGTTGGTAGCCTGGCAGGAGTGTACTCACACCACAGGGCACATATCAGAACATTATGGGAGCCCAGGAGTTAGGACTTGACGCCAGAGGGCCCTCATTACCGAGGGGAGGAGACTCCCAGCAGGCACCATCTCCCAACTGAGGGCCCACGTCGCCAAGGTGCCGTGCAGCAGCCAGGCACGAGTGACCTCACAGCAGAGGGCCTACGTCACAGAAGGGTGAGGAACCCAGCCAGTATAAGACTCTCACCAGAGGGCCCATATCACCAAGGGGATCGGAACGAGGCAGGAGTGTCCTCACACCAGTGTGGCCAAATCATAGAAAGGTGAGGAACCCAG
>NW_021699672.1:0-1353 GCF_005190385.1 Monodon monoceros
AGCCCCGTAGACCCAGCAACGCCACCCTTGCCCCCACACCACCGTCCAAGCTCAGGAACCCGCCCCACGTGGCCGGCAGGCCCGCGGAAGCGGCCTGGGCCCTCTATCCCTCTCCGGCCGCGGCGAAAAGGTGGAGAGGGGGCTTTTTCCGGATGGAGCTGTGGAGGGGCACACTGGCAGAGAGGTGGCGGAGCTGGGGCTGGGCTCCAGTGGGGGCCGCCAGGTGCAGGTCGAGGGGCTCGCGGGCCGCATGGACGGCACCAGGGTCTGCCGCCATGTCTGTTTCGCGTCACGGGACCCCCGGAGCGTCTGGTGTGCCGCTGCCTCCCAGGCACGCCGTCTGCCCGCCTGGCCGGTCAGGCAGGCGGGGAGCGCCCCATCAGACGCTTGCTGTGGACGGAGGGGCCTGCGGAGGTGGGGCCTGCAGCGGTACCCGGCGTGCGCAGAGACGGATGCCGCCGCCGCCGCGGGCGACAAAAGGAGAAGGCGGAGCGGGAGGCAAAAAGCCTACAGCACCCGGTGTTCCCAGGAGCTCTCCAGTCCAGGAGGTCTCCCATCCAATTACTAACCAGGCCCGACCCTGCTTAGCTTCCGAGATCGAGACGAGATCGGGCCCGTCTAGGGTGGTTTGGCCGTAGACACTGGGGGCTTCGCGGGCTGCCTCTTGAGGCGCAGCTTAGCAGGCCCTTGCGCCTTACCGCCAGCCCAGCGGCCCGCCCGCCCCGGCAGGGCCCCGCCGCCCTGCTAGGAAGGGGAACGGAGGTCTCGGGTACCGGGGGGTGGCAGAGGAGTTGGCGACCACCCAGCCCAGGGCGGGCGAGACACTGCAAACATTTCGGTGCTTGGCGCCCCGCCCCAGATACCACAGGCCGCTCACAGGGACGTGGCCCCGGAGGCTTCAGGGTCCGGAGCCCGCGGTCCTTTGGGCATCCCACCCGCCCGCACGCGCTGCGCTAGGCGCAGCCCGGACGCATACCGGCCCGGCCCTCCTGCCCGACGGCAGCTGGCTCGAAGCCACTGGGAGCCACCATAGAGTTGGCAGGGCCCCTTAGATGCGGCAACCACACCCTTGCCCCGACTCCACCGTCCGACCTCAGGACCCCGACCCAGGTGGCCGGGAGACCCGGGGATGCGGCCTGGACCCTCGATCCCGCTCCCGTCTTCGGCCGTGGCGAAACCACAGAGGGGTGGTCTTTATCCGGATGGAGCTGTGGAGAGACACCGCGGCAGACAGGTGGCGGCGCCGGGGCTGGGCTACAGTGGCTGTGGCCAGGTGCAGGTCGGGGGGCTCGTGGGCCGCACGGACGTCACCCGGGTCCGCGGCCATGTCTGGATGGCGAAAGGCCGCCCCCG
>NW_021699673.1:0-3830 GCF_005190385.1 Monodon monoceros
GGCTACATACAGAAACAGCACAGTCAGCTCTGACAGTCATCTTGAAATTGGTCGTCGGTGGTCTGACCAGTCACCTTGATTGTTTTAGGTACAGTTAGTCTTCAGTTCCACGTTCGGTTTGTTCCCATTTCCTTGAGGCCAATTCTTGGAATGGTGGCAGTTTATGTCGTGGCTACAGCCTGCTTGCCATGTAGTTAACTTCTTCCACCTGGCGGGGGTTTCAGTATCTATAAGGCAGCTCACAGGGTACGGCTCAGAATATTATCTATAGCCCTTAAGGAGGAACTAAAGGTCCTTGACGTTGCTTAATGACTAAACTATTATTATTTGGTCTCCTTTGACTGTTTTCCTCTGTTTCTGCATTTTCTCACTTCTCTGATTAAACTTATTCTTTGGCTAAGGTTTTTCCACAGACAAAAGGCAGGCCGAGGACATGGGGCGGCAAGGACCATAAGGTCCTGCTCCTTTCCAATGCCTGCTTTTCTTTGATACTCCTCAATCTTCAGGAGGGATGAGTACAGAAGAAGAAGGGGAAGAAGGTTTTGGGTAGAGGGGTTAGTCATCAACTTGGCAGAGGAGCTCGGGTTTAGTTTCAGTTTTTCCCAACTGTTTGAGGGAATGGGGTGATGACCACTCTTGGCTACTTCTTGCTGAAGTGGGGTATAGTTCTGCCTAATTTGGGGAATGGACACAGAATTGGAAATAATCTCAAGCTCCATGCTTAGCATCAATATTTTGTATTATGAGAACATTACCTCTCTCCTTGATTCCTTTTCATAGTACCTGGACAAGCATTTGAAAATTAGTAGACATTTTACAATGAAGATAATAATCAAAATAACATCTTCGTATTATTCTCTGAATGTATTGTTGCTTAATGGTTAAACCAGATGTACAATGTATGTTTAATAGGCCATAAACAGGCTGTTTTGGTTAGCCTAAAGTTCAAATTAAATCATACATAAGCCAGAATGACTTCCCCATACCTCAATATGTGAATATTTCCTCCATTATTTTCCCCTTTTAATTGTAACTCTTTCAATAGAAAGCATTGATACTCAATATATTTTTCCAACGTTGCCAGAGTGGCTCAGTCGACTGCTCTGGGTCCATTCATGTCCCTCAGTGCTAGGCCTCTTTTTTTTTTTTTTTTTTTTTGCGGTATGTGGGCCTCTCACTGTTGTGGCCTCTCCCATTGCGGAGCACAGGCTCCGGACGCGCAGGCTCAGCGGCCATGGCCCACGGGCCCAGCCGCTCCGCGGCACGTGGGATCCTCCCGGACTGGGGCACGAACCCGTGTCCCCTGCATCGGCAGGCAGACTTTCAACCACTGCGCCACCAGGGAAGCCCTAGGCCTCTTTTTGTTTATATGTTTGCCTAGCTGTTCACAGTGGGGGAAAACTAATCAGATATCATGAACAGACCCAGAGGTATGTTAATTGGGAAACACTTTATAGGCCATACATTTTATCATTTATACCCAATTCTCACACAAACATTGTACATGTGCTTTAAGCAGTAAACTTAGAGCCAACAGTGATACACATCATGAGTAGTTATACTCTGTGACAACTTCACTGGACAATTTTTTCAATCCTGAGCATCGGGGTCAAAAGTACAGTTAGAAACAGAACAATAGCTTTCCATCAGAATTTTTAAAATTTCTTACTCAGTTAAACAGTATGACCTGAAAGTTATCAACTATTTTCCATATAATTTAACATACCAAATAATCCAAATTAGTTTAGAAAAAAATTTTTCTGTTAACAGAGAGAGAAAACCAAACTTAGTCTTGTATCAGTTTACTGTTAATAACAAAATTCATTTAGTTAATTAAATTCAGTCTAATCCGCAAGACGGAGGAGATATGGGGATATATGTATATGTATAGCTGATTCACTTTGTTATACAGCAGAAACTAACACACCATTGTAAAGCAATTATACTCCAATAAAGATGTTAAAAAAAATTAAAAATTCAGTCTAATCTTAATCCTGACAACATACAAAATGCTTTTCTCAAAGTTACTTTTCCACAAACATTTTATCACTTTCTGGATCCATACAAATCTGTCCTTTTTTTTCCCATCCAACCAACTGTAGGACAAAATTATTATCATCATTTTTCCTCAACAAAAATATCTCCATTCTTTATACTTTCTCTTCACTGACAAACATATCCTGCTTGCTTTACACAGTGATAATGTTTCCCTTATCATTTTTACATATTACAATTTTTAACCCTTGAAAACCTTAACAAAACCAAGAAACAAGTAATTGAACTATTTGTTATATCAGTATTTTCTAATTGGCAAACTTAAGAACATATTCCATAACCTCTAAAAACATACATTTTTTCATAGCACAATTTCTCTTTAATCTGGTACAAGATGTGTGTTTAAGAAACCCAGACATCCTTAAGTTTCCCTCTTGGTCTTGCAAGAAGACAGAAAAGTAGGTAAATTTAGATTTGTTTGATTTGTAAGTGCTTACATTTTTTTTTAATTCAATTAAATAGAGCTCTTTACAAATTAACCAAAGACAAAGACACATATTGAGACATACATACATACAGACAGACAGACAGAGATCTCATTGTTTCCTCTTTTTACATTTCATGAATTAGGCATTGCAATTAAACTTATCAGTTTATGAGTAACAGTCAAATAGTCAAATTTTACACTCAATTTTAAAAGGCTTCTTTTTTTTTTCCCTCCTTTTGTTTTTTTGGCTTGACGTTTTACTAATTAACCCAAGGCTGAAGTCTCAGGCAAAGTGGGCTGTTTGTATTTCAAGGACATGATAAGAGTTAACTTTAAGTTTTCTCCTAGGCATACTTTTGTTCTCTCAGGGTCAGAATTCTGAAAACAGTATTTTATCAAGCTAGCTTTCTCTAACTGCGTATGCAAAAAGAATCAATTTTGGAATTTCAAAAGAGTTTCATCCTAACCAATTTTCTCCGGAGTCTAAAGAATACTGTTGCCATACATTGGTTAAAAAAAAAAAAAATCATTTTTCTTTGTTATAATTTCATGGCTAAAAGTTTTTTTTGATGACTTCAACCTGAATTTCCCATTTTACATAAGACAACAAAGATACCAATCACATAGATGGAATACACACTCACACACCAAAAGACAGATCTGTCACAAATCCTCTTCAGAGGATGACTGGTATAGAGTCCCAAACAAACACTTCCCCAGCACAAACGATTCTCAATGGTAGACAGATGTCATAACTAATTGGCAAAAATGCCCAAATAGCACTTCATGGTCACAAACGGTCCTCAATGGCAGACAGACATCAGAACCAATTGGCAAAATGCCCAAATAGCAGTCAGTGCTCACAAACGGTCCTCAATGTCAGAACCAATTGGCAAGAATGCCCAAAATAGCACTTAGCGCTCACAAATGGGAATGTTGCCCGGGTGCACACGGGTGGACTTACCCAGTCTTGGAGCTCATCAGCTCGTCCAGATGCATCTCTCCATTCCACCAAGGAAAAGCATAAGTTGGCAGCCAGTGCCAAGGAGGGGAGAAACAGGGAGGATCCTCAAAACAAATGGTTTTGGCAGCTGCTAGGAACGTCCCCCAAATTCCCTTCTCGGGGCTAACTAGCCACGAGCAGCAGGCTCATTGCAACCATCCCAGTATGTTGTCATGGCCGTGGCTCTACCTGGGAAAACACAGGGGAGCCAGGTGTCATGAGAACACAGTAGCTGCCATAGCCCCAGCAGCCCCACTAGCCCCACGGTGGGCGCCAAAATCTGTAACTGAAAGTGGGGTCCAGCTGCTCGCCACTCAAAAGCCAATAAAGAGGCCAGGTGGGTGG
>NW_021699674.1:0-680 GCF_005190385.1 Monodon monoceros
ATTTAAGAATTGCTCTCTATTTCACTGTCATTGTGTTTTGATTTTGAAATTTATTTTCATAATGGGATTTATCGGGTTTTCACTGCTGCATTTAGTCCGCTGTACACATGCTTGATTTCCTTATGGAAACATATAAATCCATGGGTTATAAGATTCTTACTTGTCAGGTATATTCCCAGGCGTTGAATATGGGGTATTGAGTCCATTTCGTTCAACAAGGGGTAGGTCTTGTCTATTATATATTTGACATATGGAACGGTATCTGTGCTACTTTCAATCTCTGGTTTTATGCAGCACCCCAACTCACCTTTCCCCATAAGCAAGCATAAATTGGTTTACTAAATTTGAGACCTTGTTCTGTTTTGTAATTCAGTTAATGTGTACCCAAGTTTACATTCCGTGTATTAGTGATATCTTATGATGTTTCTTTTTCTGTGTGACTTATTTCTCGTAGAATCATTGTACCTGAATCCACTCATTATGCCGCTACGGGCCTGATGACGTAGATTTCATTGCTGAGTGATATTCCATTGTATGTGCGTACTACAACTTCTTTATCCATTTTTTGCTTTCTCGGATATTTAACATGTACCGTAGACGAGGTTCTTGTAAACAGAGCCGTCCCAAACTTTGGGGTGGCTGTGTGTTTTTGATTTTTATTTCCCTAAGCTATAGGACCA
>NW_021699674.1:780-1006 GCF_005190385.1 Monodon monoceros
GGAAGTGCCATAGGCTGTGTTGCTTTGTTTCCTACGTGTTTCAGGATACACCATACACTTCTCCAGAGTGGCTGTTGGCAATTTACAACCCGCCCATCAGCATAACTAGGCTCCATGTTCTCCATGACCTGTCCTGCCTTTCTGGATTTTACACTTTTTTCAGATGGCCCTTTTGACCGGGGGGGCAGTGAGACTTCATTGTAGTGCAGATTTCGTTTACATGCTT
>NW_021699675.1:0-1883 GCF_005190385.1 Monodon monoceros
AAGTGAGTGTCTGCAGGAACACCGCGAACTTCAGGGCTCCTTCCTTGTGGGTGGATCTTGAGGAATCCCCAGGGCTATCAAGGTCTAAGAACAGACAGCTTCTGGGAGCTCCTCAGGACTCCAACATGCTGGGCAGGTGGCCTGGTCACAGTGCACAGGCTCACTCTGTGGATATATAACAGATGTCTTTATGCTTCAGTGGTTGGGGATGTGTTGTTAGGGTCCATTTAACACCAGGAAAAATGTGTAAGGTCACCAGGACTAAAAAAATTTAAGTTTCCTTTGTGGAGAAAATTGGAGGGAATTATGTCTGGAGACCAGATCGTATGATAATGCTGGAGGGAATATCCATTAGAGACGCCCAGTGGGTGATGGGAAAAAAAGTGGGGAAATTTCAGTCATCTTGCTTTGCCAGTTACCAGTGATGATCACAGCAAGAGGGCCTGAGCATTGTGATAGGAGGGAGAAGGGCTGATGGTGGTGGCTTCATGGGGGCGACGGGGACAGGTACTTCTGATGGTGTCTGTGTTTTCCCTTATGAAATCTTGGCGGTATAAGCTCAGAATGAGGTGTGGACTTCAGGAGCATTGAGACCAGATGGTTTAGGTCATTTTGTACCTTTGCTGGAATCATTGAGCAGAGAAGAAGCAGGAACTATACTTGGAAATCAGCAGCGTCCTCGTGTCATATTAGATTTGTTGCCTTAGATGTTACTGAATGTAGAGACATTCGCTGTCCTCACATTTCATTTTCTAGGTCCACTTGGCATCCAGTTTCAAATGTGAGGGATATAGATAAAACATTTATTATGGAACAATATGGTGTCTAAATTTTAAGAGGTATAAGTAAAAATTATGGAAATGTGTTACTGAGATTGTAATTGTCAAGCTCTTCTATGGGGCTACATAAATTGAAATTAATAATAATAATTCAAGGAATTCATTTTGTTTTCAACATTTGCTAAATCCATTAAATCATTCTAGTAACAAGCACTCATAAAGTGAGATCCATCATGGGTAAAATTTATTGTTAAGAAACGGTCAATCTTACTGATGAAATCGCACTCTCTCATCAAGGATATGTGTCTCTGTGGACACGCAGCACAGTTCTCACCAGCAACACAGGAAGGAGGGTACGTTGGTACATTTCTACTTTTCCAGAGGAGCATCTCTGAACAAGGGCTCCCTCTGTTTACCTATTCCACCCTTGTAGTATCTGAAAGAGGCCTTTGAGTGTACTGTGGCATGTTCCCACATGAAGTTCCCATGGCTTAGGAAGTGAAAGTTTAACTTCACTTTTCATTGTAATCGAAACACAACAAGTAATAATTGAGAAGCAAATAAAATACATTTAATATTTACCCAAATGCAAGCTAGAGATTAGCAGAAAATATTTCCAAAAGACATATCTAGTATATGTGATTGTTATCTAATATGTACCAAGAAGCCTTAAACTCAACAATAAGAAAGAAACAAAAGGATTAAAAAATGGGCTAAAATCCTTAACAGACACCTGACCAAAAAGAAAAAGAGTTTGCAAATAAGGCTGTGGGAGATCATGTGTCACAGGCAAGTGCCGTTCCGAACAAGGACATATCCCTGAAAACTTACAAGAGTGGATCAGATCAGGACTCTGAGAACCTCAAACACCTGCAGGATGTGAAGCAGCAGGGGGTCCATTCACAGCTGGTGGGGATGCAGAACGGGGTGCACCTTGGGAGACATTTTGGGGGCTTTCTGCAATACTAAACATACCCGTATGTATGTTTCAGCAGTAGTGCTCCTTTGTATGTATCTGAAAGACAGTAAGACTTTAGTCCAGAGAAAACCCTGCACGCGATGCTCACTTAGCATTATTCATATTTGCCACAATTTGGAAAAGAC
>NW_021699676.1:0-5660 GCF_005190385.1 Monodon monoceros
AAATGTCTGGCGTTCCTGTACACTAATGATGAAAAATCTGAAAGTGAAATCAAGAAAACACTCCCATTTACCATTGCAACAAAAAGAATAAAATATCTAGGAATAAACCTACCTAAGGAGACAAAAGACCTGTATGCAGAAAATTATAAGACACTGATGAACGAAATTAAAGATGATACAAATAGATGGAGAGATATACCATGTTCTTGGATTGGAAGAATCAACATTGTGAAAGTGACTCTACTACCCAAAGCAATCTACAGATTCAATGCAATCCCTATCAAACTACCACTGGCATTTTTCACAGAACTAGAACAAAAGATTTCACAATTTGTATGGAAACACAGAAGACCCGGAATAGCCAAAGCAATCTTGAGAACGAAAAATGGAGCTGGAGGAATCAGGCTCCCTGACTTCAGACTATACTACAAAGCTACAGTAATCAAGACAGTATGGTACTGGCACAAAAACAGAAAGATAGATCAAGAGAACAGGATAGAAAGCCCAGAGATAAACCCACGCGCATATGGTCACCTTATCTTTGATAAAGGAGGCAGGAATGTACAGTGGAGAAAGGACAGCCTCTTCAATAAGCGGTGCTGGGAAAACTGGACAGGTACATGTAAAAGTATGAGATTAGATCACTCCCTAACACCATACACAAAAATAAGCTCAAAATGGATTAAAGACCTAAATGTCAGGCCAGAATCTATCAAACTCTTAGAGGAAAACATAGGCAGAACACTCTATGACATAAATCACAACAAGATCCTTTTTGACCCACCTCCTAGAGAAATGGAAATAAAAACAAAAATAAACAAATGGGACCTAATGAAACTTCAAAGCTTTTGCACAGCAAAGGAAACCATAACCAAGACCAAAAGACAACCCTCAGAATGGGAGAAAATATTTGCAAATGAAGCAACTGACAAAGGATTAATTTCCAAAATTTATAAGCAGCTCATGCAGCTTAATAACAAAAAAACAAACAACCCAATCCAAAAATGGGCAGAAGACCTAAATAGACATTTCTCCAAAGAAGATATACAGACTGCCAACCAACACGTGAAAGAAAGCTCAACATCATTCATCATTAGAGAAATGCAAATCAAAACTACAATGAGATATCATCTCACACCAGTCAGAATGGCCATCATCAAAAAATCTAGAAACAATAAATGCTGGAGTGGGTGTGCAGAAAAGGGAACACTCTTGCACTGCTGGTGGGAATGTGATTTGGTACAGCCACTATGGAGAACAGTATGGAGGTTCCTTAAAAAACTACAAATAGAACTACCATATGACCCAGCAATCCCACTACTGGGCATATACCCTGAGAAAACCATAATTCAAAAAGAGTCATGTGCCAAACGGTTCATTGCAGCTCTATTTACAATAGCCCGGAGATGGAAACAACCTAAGTGTCCATCATCGGATGAATGGATAAAGAAGATGTGGCACATATATACAATGGAATATTACTCAGCCGTAAAAAGAAACGAAATGGAGCTATTTGTAATGAGGTGGATAGACCTAGAGTTTGTCATACAGGGTGAAGTAAGTCAGAAAGAGAGAGACAAATATCGAATGCTAACACATATATATGGAATTTAAGAAAAAAAATGTCATGAAGAACCTGGGGTAAGACAGGAATGAAGACACAGACCTACTAGAGAATGGACTTGAGGATATGGGGAGGGGTAGGGTAAGCAGTGACAAAGTGAGAGAGAGGCATGGACATATATACACTACCAAACGTAAGGTAGATAGCTAGTGGGAAGCAGCCGCATAGCACAGGGAGATCAGCTCAGTGCTTTGTGATCACCTGGAGGGGTGGGATAGGGAGGGTGGGAGGAGGGAGACGCAAGAGGCAAGAGATACGGGAACATATGTATATATATAACTGGTTCATTTTGTTGTAAAGCAGAAACTAACACACCATTGTAAAGCAATTATACTCCAATAAAGATGTTTAAAAAAAAAAACAGTTTGGCAGTTTTTTTAATAAAACTAAACATGCAATTATCTTAAGATCCAGCAATTGCACTCTTGGGCATCTATCCCAGAAAATGAAAACACATGTCCACACCAAAACCTGTACATGAATTTTTGTTAGCAGCTTTATTCTTAACAACCAAACGCTGGAAATATCCCAGATATCCTTTAACAGGTAAATGGTTAAAGAAACTGTGGTACATACACAGAATACTACTCAGTGATAAAATGAACAACTGATAAACACAACTACCTGGATAAATCTCCAGAGAATTATGCCAAGTTAAAAAAAAATCCCAAGCGGTACATACTTTATGATTCCATTTATATAATATTTTCAAAGTAATAAAATTTTAGATATAGAGAACAGGAATTAGGATGTGGTGAGGAACGGCAAGATGGGGTGGGGGGAGGTGCAGAGGTTGATGGGAAGGAGGTAAGTGTGGTTATAAAAGGGCAACAGGAGGGATCCTTGTGATAATGGGACTGTTCCATATCTTTACTGTCATGGTGGTCACAGTAACCTACACATGTAATGAACTGTATAGACGAAATGCACACACGCAAATGAGTACAGGTAAAACTGGGAAAATCCGATCAGTATGTTACATTAATGTTAATATCCTGGTTGCACTATTATACTATAGTTTTGCAATGTTACCAATGGGAAGGTGGGTAAAGGGTACACAGGATCTCTCTCTGTATTATTTCTTATAGCTGCATGTAAATGTACAAGTATCTCCATAAAAATTTCAATTAACAATAAAAGGAAAGAGAGGGTTTACTTTCCTCAGTAACTAGGAGAGGTTCTACTCAGGTGCCTTTTATAAGGTATTAAGTATGAACATGAATACAGATGAGCAATGAATGACTGAAGTCTCACAGAAATGAGATGGAAGATAGTCCTATAAATGACAAAACAAACATCTCTGTTTCAATTATCAAACACAAGTGAAGAAGAAAAGGTGGTCTAAGTTAACCATTAAGCCATGTGAACTGACCTGGTCTCCCCCCAAACTCTAGCAGTTTGTTACCATTCTCTTCTTTGGAATGCCAAATACATAGTTAGGAAAGCAAAGAATTTGGCCTTCAACTGGCCAAGCTTGTCACTTTGTCACAGTGGAGTTCCCAGGTCAAATTCCGGCATCCTGGGGCCTGGTTAATGAGGGAGTGAAAATGCCTACCTCTCCCTTCTTTTTGCTTTGCGGAACCCCCCCCCCCACACACACACACAAAGCTGGCTCTGCCCTTTCTACAACTGTAGGAACAGGATAAACTCAGGAAATGACCCAAGAAGTCCCTTTACATTTGCACTAGTGCGTATCTGGAATCCTGTTCTTGGGAGACTGGTCTGCTAAAGGGTCCTGCCTGATGAATGCACAGAGAAAAATCTGCTGCCTCCAGAAAAAGCCAAACTGGATGCCAACAAGGAAAAGAGAAGCTTCCCACTGCATGGCACAACAGGCCACAGAGAGGCTTTGAGTCACAACTTGCATGGTGACATCTTCAGGCTGTCCTGGCTGCTTTGTATAAACCACGTATCCTGAGAGGCTTATCGCCGATTTAAGTCACAAAAGCAAATGCCTTTCTTCCTCCTTTATATTCACTCTTGCTAAAATAAATATTTTTTCCTGCAGGGGCGGTGGAAAACACTAGTGAGTAGCATTCCAAAGATGATTCTCCCAAACTGTGTCTATCACCGCTAGTTTCTAGGCATGGCTGCTACAGGTAGACGGGGCAATCGACAGGCACCTATTCACGGCCTGCCCTGGGTAAGGAAGGGCAACCCAAAGGGCATCAATCCTAGTTTCCCAGTCAGCTGAGGAATGTTACAACCACACATAAAGAATGAAAAACACAACACAGCCAATAAGCCAGTAAATGAGTGGTCTGGACAATATGAGTATTCAGGGTTATGGAGCCAGAGAGATGGCTCCTGCTGAAATGATCAGGGAAGGCTTTAATGAGGAGGGGGAATTAGAGCCAGGTTTCGAGGGAAGACTAGGATCTGGATGGGAAGAGAAAGAGGTATGAGAATGCTGTTGGGGAAAGCGGCAAGTAAACAAATAGTTGAGTGGAAAAGTCCAAAATATATTCAAAGGACAGACAGTGAGCTTATGGTTTAACTGGAGTGTTAGGTTTGCTTTCCATTATGAAAAAGAAGATTGTTAAGAAAGAATGGTACTGTTTGAATTTTTACAATGATAATATACTCGTTTTACTTGTATAATTAAAATACACAGGAGAATTTCCAAGATGGCGGAAGAGTAAGACACGGAGATCACCTTCCTCCCCACAGATACACCAGAAATACATCTACACGTGCAACAGCTCCTACAGAACACCTACTGAACGCCGGTAGAAAACCTCAGACCTCCCAAACGGCAAGACTCTCCCCACGTACCTGGGTAGGGCAAAAGAAAAAAGAGTAAACAGAGACAAAAGAATAGGGACGGGACCTGCACCAGTGGGAGGGAGTCGTCAAGGAGGAAAGGTTTCCACACACTAGGAAGCCCCTTCACGGGCGGAGACTGCGGGTGGCGGAGGGGGAAGCTTCGGAGCCGTGGAGGAGAGCACAGCAACAGGGGTGCGGAGGGCAAAGCGGGGAGATTCCCGCACAGAGGATCAGGGCCGACTGGCACTCACCAGTCCGAGAGGCTTGTCTGCTCACCGGCCGGCGCGGGCAGGGCTGGGAGCTGAGGCTCGGGCTTCGGTAGGAGCGCTGGGAGAGGGCTGTGGTTGGCAGCGTGAACACAGCCTGAGGGGGTTAGTGCACCACGGCTGGCCCGGAGGGAGTCCGGAGAAAAGTATGGACCTGCTGAAGAGGTAAGAGACTTTTTCTTCCCTCTTTGTTTCCTGGTGCGCGAGGAGAGGGGATTAAGAGTGTCGCTTAAAGGAGCTCCAGAGACAGGCGCGAGCCGCGGCTAAAAGCGCGGACCCCAGAGACGGGCATGAGGCGCTAAGGCTGCTGCTGCCGCCACCAAGAAGCCTGTGTGCGAGCACAGGTCACTGTCCACAACCCCCTTCCGGGGAGCCTGTGCAGCCCGCCACTGCCAGGGTCCCGGGATCCAGGAACAACTCCCCCAGGAGAACGCACGGCGCGCCTCAGGCTGGTGCAACGTCACGTCGGCTTCTGACGCCGCAGGCCCGCCCCGCACTCCGTGCCCCTCCCTCCACCCCGGCCTGAGTGAGCCAGAATCCCCGAATCAGCGGCTCCTTTAACCCCGCCCTGTCTGAGCAAAGAACAGACGCCCTCCGGCGACCTACACGCAGAGGCGGGGCCAAATCCAAAGCTGAGCCCCTGGGAGCTGTGAGAACAAAGAAGAGAAAGGGAAATCTCTCCCAGCAGCCTCAGAAGCACCAGATTAAAGCTCCACAATCAACTTGATGCACCCTGCATCTGTGTAATACATGAATAGACAACGGATCATCCCAAATTGAGGAAGTGGACTTTGAGAGCAAGATTTATGATTTTTTCTCCTTTTCCTCTTTTTGTGAGTGTGTATGTGTATGCTTCTGTGTGAGATTTTGTTTGTATGGCTTTGCTTCCACCATTTGTCCTAGGGTTCTATCCGTCCGTTTTTTTTTTATTTTATTTTTTCTCTTAATAATCATTTTTTATTTTAATAACTTTATTTTATTTTACTTTATCTTCTTTCTTTCTT
>NW_021699676.1:5760-8469 GCF_005190385.1 Monodon monoceros
ACTAATTCTTTCTTTCTACTTCTTCTCCCTTTTATTCTGAGCCGTGTGGATGAAAGGCTCTTGGTGCTGCAGCCAGGAGTCAGTGCTCTGCCTCTGAGGTGGGAGAGCCAACTTCAGGACACTGGTCCACAAGAGACCTCCCAGCTCCACATAATATCAAATGGCAAAAATCTCCCAGAGATCTCCATCTCAACACCAGCACCCAGCTTCACTCAACGACCAGCAAGCTACAGTGCTGGACATCCTATGCCAAACAACTAGCAAGACAGGAACACTACCCCACCCGTTAGCAGAGAGGCTGCCTAAAATCATAATAAGTCCACAGACACCCCAAAACACACCACCAAACATGGACCTGCCCACCAGAAAGACAAGATCCAGCCTCATCCACCAGAACACAGGCACTAGTCCCCTCCACCAGGAAGCCTACACAACCCACTGAACCAACCTTAGCCACAGGGGACAGACACCAAAAAGAACGTGAACTTCGAACCTGCAGCCTGCAAAAAGGAGACCCCAAACAGTAAGATAAGCAAAATGAGAAGACAGGAAAACACACAGCAGAAGAAGGAGCAAGATAAAAACCCACCAGACCTAACAAATGAAGAGGAAATAGGCAGTCTACCTGAAAAAGAATTCAGAATAATGATAGTAAAGATGATCCAAAATCTTGGCAATAGAATAGACAAAATGCAAGAAACATTTAACAAGGACCTAGAAGAACTAAAGATGAAACAAACAACGATGAACAACACAATAAATGAAATTAAAAATACTCTAGATGGGATCGATAGCAGAATAACTGAGGCAGAAGAAGGGATAAGTGACCTGGAAGATAAAATAGTGGAAATAACTACTGCAGAGCAGAAAAAAGAAAAAAGAATGAAAAGAACGGAGGACAGTCTCAGAGACCTCTGGGACAACATTAAACGCACCAACATTCGAATTATAGGGGTTCCAGAAGAAGAAGAGAAAAAGAAAGGGACTGAGAAAATATTTGAAGAGATTATACTTGAAAACTTCCCTAATATGGGAAAGGAAATAGTTAATCAAGTCCAGGAAGCACAGAGAGGCCCATACAGGATAAATCCAAGGAGAAATACGCCAAGACACATATTAATCAAACTGTCAAAAATTAAATACAAAGAAAACATATTAAAAGCAGCAAGAAAAAAACAAATAACACACAAAGGAATCCCCATAAGGTTAACAGCTGATCTTTCAGCAGAAACTCTGCAAGCCAGAAGGGACTGGCAGGACATATTTAAAGTGATGAAGGAGAAAAACCTGCAACCAAGATTACTCTACCCAGCAAGGATCTCATTCAGATTTGATGGAGAAATTAAAACCTTTACAGACAAGCAAAACCTGAGAGAGTTTAGCACCACCAAACCAGCTCTACAACAACTGCTAAAGGAACTTCTCTAGGCAAGAAACACAAGAGAAGGAAAAGACCTACACAATAACAAACTCAAAACAATTAAGAAAATGGGAATAGGAACATACATATCAATAATTACCTTAAATGTAAATGGACTAAATGCTCACACCAAAAGACACAGATTGGCTGAATGGATACAAAAACAAGACCCATATATTTGCTGTCTAGAAGAGACCCACTTCAGACCTAGAGACACATACAGACTGAAAGGCAGGGGATGGAAAAAGATATTTCATGCAAATGGAAACCAAAAGAAAGCTGGAGAAGCAATTCTCATATCAGACAAAATAGACTTAAAAATAAAGACTATTAGAAGAGGCAAAGAAGGACACTACATAATGATCAAGGGATCGATTAAAGAAGAAGATACAACAATTGTAAATACTTATGCACCCAACATAGGAGCACCTCAATACATAAGGCAAATACTAACAGCCATAAAAGGGGAAATCGACAGTAACACATTCATAGTAGGGGACTTTATCACCCTACTTTCACCAATGGACAGATCATCCAAAATGAAAATAAATAAGGAAACACAAGCTTTACATGATACATTAAACAAGATGGACTTAATTGATATTTATAGGACATTCCATCCAAAAACAACAAAATACACATTTTTCTCTAGTGCTCATGGAACATTCTCCAGGATAGATCATATCTTGGGTCACAAATCAAGCCTTGGTAAATTTAAGAAAATTGAAATTGTATCAAGTATCTTTTCCGACCACAACACTATGAGACTAGATATCAATTACAGGAAAAGATCTGTAAAAAATACAAACACGTGGAGGCTAAACAATACACTACTTAATAATGAAGTGAACACTGAAGAAATCAAAGAGGAAATAAAAAAATACCTAGAAACAAATGACAATGGAGACACGACTACCCAAAATCTACGGGATGCAGCAAAAGCAGTTCTAAGAGGGAAGTTTATAGCAATACAAGCCCACCTTTAGAAACAGGAAACATCTCAAATAAACAACCTAACGTTGCACCTAAAGCAATTACAGAAAGAAGAACAAAAAAATCCCAACGTTACCAGAAGAAAGAAATCATAAAAATCAGATCAGAAATAAATGAAAAAGAAATGAAGGAAATGATAGCAAAGATCAATAAAACTAAAAGCTGGTTCTTTGAGAAGATAAACAAAATTGATAAACCATTAGCCAGACTCATCAAGAAAAAAAGGGAAAAGACTCAAATCAATAGAATTAGAAATGAAAAAGGAGAAGTAACAACTGACACTGCACAAATACAAA
>NW_021699677.1:0-9010 GCF_005190385.1 Monodon monoceros
ACTGACAAAGGATTAATCTCCAAAATTTATAAGCAGCTCATGCAGCTTAATAACAAAAAAACAAACAACCCAATCCAAAAATGGGCAGAAGACCTAAATAGACATTTCTACAAAGAAGATATACAGACTGCCAACAAACACATGAAAGAATGCTCAACATCACTAATCATTAGAGAAATGCAAATCAAAACTACAATGAGATATCATCTCACACCAGTCAGAATGGCCATCATCAAAAAATCTAAAAACAATAAATGCCGGAGAGGGTGTGGAGAAAAGGGAACCCTCTTGCACTGTTAGTGGGAATGTAAATTGATACAGCCACTGTGGAGAACAGTATAGAGGTTCCTTAAAAAACTAAAAATAGAACTACCATATGACCCAGCAATCCCACTACTGGGCATATACCCTGAGAAAACCATAATTCAAAAAGAGTCATGTACGAAAATGTTCACTGCAGCTCTATTTACAATAGCCCGGAGATGGAAACAACCTAAGTGCCCATCATCGGATGAATGGATAAAGAAGATGTGGCCCATATATAAAATGGAATATTATTCAGCCATAAAAAGAAATGAAATTCACCTATTTGTAATGAGGTGGATGGACCTAGAGTATGTCATACATAGTGAAGTAAGTCAGAAAAAGAAAGATAAATACCGTATGCTAACACATATATATGGAATTTAAGGGAAAAAATGTCGTGAAGAGCCTAGGGGTAAGACAGGAATAAAGACACAGACCTACTAGAGAATGGACTTGAGGATACGGGGAGAGGGAAGGGTAAGCTGTGACAAAGTGAGAGAGTGGCATGGACATATATACACTACCAAACGTAAAATAGCTAGCTAGTGAGAAGCAGCCGCATAGCACAGGGAGATCAGCTTGGTGCTTTGTGACCACCTAGAGGGGTGGGATAGGGAGGGTGGGAGGGAGGGAGATGCAAGAGGGAAGAGATATGGGAACATATGTATATGTATAACTGATTCACTTTGTTATAAAGCAGAAACTAACACACCATTGTAAAGCAATTATACTCCAGTAAAGATGTTAAAAAAAAAAAAAGAAAGAAATGAAAAAGTAATGAATAAACCAATAGCAAAGATCAATAAAAATAAAAGCTGGTTCTTGGAGAAGATAAACAAAAGTGATAAACCATTAGCCAGACTCATCAAGAAAAAAAGGGGGAAGACTCAAGTCAACAGAATTAGAAATGAAAAAGAAGTAACAGCTGACACCGCAGAAATACAAGGGATCATGAGAGATTAATACAGGCAACTCTATGCCAATAAAATGGACAACCTGGAAGAAATGGACAAATTCTTAGCAAAGAATTTCCAGAGACTGAATCAGGAAGAAATAGAAAATATAAACAGACCAATCACAAGCACTGAAATTGACACTGTGATTGATATCTTCCAACAAACAAAAGCCCAGGACCAGATGGCTTCACAGGTGAATTCTATCAAACATTTAGAGAAGAGCTAACACCTATCCTTCTCAAACTCTTCCAAAATATAGCAGAGGAAGGAACACTGCCAAACTCATTCAATGAGGCCACCATCACCCTGATACCAAAAACCAAACAAAGATGTCACAAAAAAAGAAAATTACAGGCCAATATTACTAATGAACATAGAAGCAAAAATCCTCAACACAATACTAGCAAACAGAATCCAACACCACATTAAAAGGATCATACACCATGATCAAGTGGGGTTTATCCCAGGAATGCAAGGATTCTTCAATGTATGCAAATGTGATACACCATATTAACAAACAGAATGATAAAAACCATATGATGATCTCAACAGATGCAGAAAAAGCTTTTGAAAAAATTCAACACCCATTTATGATTAAAAACTCTCCAGAAAGTAGGCATAGAGGGAAGCTACCTCAACATAATAAAGGCCATATATGACAAACCCACAGCCAACATCATTTTCAATGGTGAAAAACTGCAACCATTTCCTCTAAGAGCAGGAACAAGACAAGGTTGCCCATTCTCACCACTATTATTCAACACAGGCTTGAAAGTTTTAGCCACAGCAATCAGAGAAGAAAAAGAAATAAAAGGAATCCAAATTGGAAAAGAAGAAGTAAAACTGTCCCTATTTGCAGATGACATGATCCTATACCTAGAGAATCCTAAAGATGCTACCAAAAAACTACTAGAGCTAATCAATGAATTTGGTAAAGTTGCAAGATAAAAAATTAATGCACAGAAATCTCTTGTTTCCTATATACTAATGATGAAAAATCTGAAAGAGAAATTAAAGAAACACTCCCATTTACCACTGCAACAAAAAGAATAAAATACCTAGGAATAAAATTACCTAAGGAGACAAAAGAACTCTATGCAGAAAACTATAAGACACTGATGAAAGAAATTAAAAATGATACAAACAGATGGAGAGATATATCATGTTCTTCGATTGGAAGAATCAACATTGTGAAATGACTATACAACCCAAAGCAATCTACAGATTCAATGCAATCCCTATCAAACAGCCAATGGCATTTTTCACAGAACTAGAACAAAAAATTTTACAATTAGTATGGAAACACGAAAGACCGAGAAGAGCCAAAGCAATCTTGAGAAAGAAAAACGGAGCTGGAGGAATCAGGCTCCCTGACTTCAAACTAAACCACAAAGTTACAGTAATCAAGACAGTATGGTACTGACACAAAAACAGAAATATAGATCAATGGAACAGGATGGTAAGGCGAGAGATAAACCCACACATATATGGTCAACTTATCTTTGATAAAGGAGGCAAGAATATACAATGGAGAAAACACAGCCTCTTCAATAAGAGGTGCTGGGAAAACTGGACAGCTACATGTAAAAGAATGAAATTAGAACACTGCCTAACACCATACACAAAAATAAACTCAAAGTGGATTAAAGACCTAAATTTAAGGCCAGACACTCTATAACTCTTAGAGGAAAACATAGACAGAGCACTCTATGACATAAATCACAGCAAGATCCTTTTTGACCCACCGCCTAGAGAAATGGAAATAAAAACAAAAATAAACAAATGGGACCTAATGAAACTTAAAAGCTTTTGCACAGCAAAGGAAACCATAAACAAGACGATAAGACAACCCTCAGAGTGGGAGAAAATTTTTGCAAACGAAGCAAATGACAAATAATCTCCAAAATAGAAAAGCAGCTTACACAGCTCAATATCAAAAAAAGAAACAACCCAATCCAAAAATGAGCATAAGACCTAAACAGACACTTCTCAAAAGAAGATATACAGATTGCCAACAAACACATGAAAGAATGATCAACATTACTAATCATTAGAGAAATGCAAATCAAAACCACAACGAGGTATCACCTCACACTGGTTAGAATGGCCATCATAAAAATATCTACAAATAAGTGCTGGAGAGGGCATGGAGAAAAGGGAACCCTTTTGCACTGTTCGTGGGAATGTAAATTAATACATCCACTACAAAGAACAATATGGAGGTTCCTTAAATAACTAAACATAGAACTACCAAATAACCCAGCAATCCCACTACTGGGCATATAGCCTGAGAAAACCATTAATTCAAAAAGAGACATGTACTACAATGTTCATTGCAGCACTATTTACAATAGCCAAGACATGGAAGCAACCTAAGTGTCCATCAACAGATGAATGGATAAAGAAGATGTGGCACATGTATACATGGAATATTGCTCAGCCATAAAAAGAAACGTAATTCAGTTATTTGTAGTGAGGTGGATGGACCTTGAGTCTGTCATACAGAGTGAAGTAAGTCAGAAAGAGAAAGTCATACTGTATGCTAACACATATATATGGAATCTAAAAAAAGAAATATGGTTCTAAAGAACCTAGGGGCAGGACAGGAATAAAGAAGCAGACGTAGAGACTGGGCTTGAGGACATGTGGAGGAGGAAGGGTAAGCTGGGACAAAGTGAGAGAGTGGCATGGACATATATACACAACCAAACAACCAAATGTAAAACAGATAACTAGGGGGAAGCAGCCGCATAGCACAGGGAGATCAGCTCGGTGCTTTGTGACCACCTAGAGGGGTGGAATAGGGAGGGTGGGAGGTAGATGCAAGAGGGAGGGGATACAGGGATATATGTATAGGTATAGTTTATTCACTTTGTTATACAGCATAAACTAACACAACATTGTAAAGCAATTACACTGCAATAAATATGTTGGAAAAGAAAATAAGCAAATGGTTCACACACAAGGTACAAGCTACAGACCAACCACATGAGTTTTCCAACACATTCTTTAAGGTGTTGTCAAAAAAAAAAAAATGAGATCACAAAGGGAATCAGTGTAAGGTGGCCAGGTTTACGAAATAAAAATATAGAATGCTCAGTATATGTGAATTTCAGGTAAACAAAAATAATTTTATAATAAGTACGTTCCAAATATTGCACGGCACACACATACTAAAATATATATGTCTGTTGTTTATCTGAAATTCAAATTTAACTGGGCATCCTGAATTTTTTCTGGTAACACTAAGCTAGTCTAATTCCTTTTAGATCCAGCCAAAACACAAATTCATCTGTTGTTCTAAAACCACTTTCTGTTATAAACATAACTAACGTTTATGGAGTACTTACTATGTGACAGGCACTGTGCTAAGTGCTTTCCTCGCAGTGTTGCACTTAATGTCCACAATTCTATGAAACTGGTACACAAATTCACCTGCTGTTCTAAAACCACTTTCTGTTATAACCATAACTAACATTTATGAAGTACTTACTATGTGAAAGGCACTGTGCTAAGTGCATTCCTCACAGTGTTGCATTTAATGTCCACAATTCTATGAAACTGGTATTATTATTATCTCCTTTTTACAGCAGAAGACACTGAAACTGAAAGAATATAAGGGATTAACTTTTTCTAAGCCACAGTGCTAGTAAGTGGCAGATCTGGGATTAGAATGTAAGTCTCTTTGATTTCAAAACTAATGCTTTTAACAATTATGATGTTACTTCCTCTCTCAGCAGGAATCATTAATTCCATCCATCAAAAAACTGAAATGTTCAGTATGTGTGAATCACTGTCTTAGTCACTTAATCCAATCATCTTTGATTTCCCCATCTGCAAAGAAAGGATTAAATGCAATAGCATATATGTAAAGTGTAAAGATGATATCCCTGTTTGGGGAGAAAGTGACATTTAGCTGGTCTTTGAAGACCTAGAAGGACATTCAGAAGCTGTTATTGGGCAGGAAATCATATTGTAAAGAGCTAAATAAGAGGAGAGCTTAGGCAGCCAATGAAAGTGTTCTAGAACCAGTTGCCCTATGACTAGTAAATTATGCCTGTGGGGCTATTATTTAAAGGTAAGGGCAGTCAAACTCTGAAGTTTATTGAAGCCATATTTATAGGACACTTAAGCAGCGCGAAATTCAGAGGCTATGATCAAATTCATGCTATTCTTGCTCATACAGCAGTTTTTGCAAAAAGTGGCATTCCGAAAGCTTTTTCACCTCTGATATTTCATGATAAGAGATTGCATTCATCTAAGCAATCATACATCTAAAGACTTTAAACATTAAATATTCTCTGGGACTTCCCTGGTGATCCAGTGGGTAAGACTCCACACTCCCAGTGCAGGGGGCCCAGGTTCAATCCCTGGTTGGGGAATTAGATCCTGCATGCATGGTGCAACTAACAGTTTGCATGCCACAGCTAAGATCGGGCACAAGAATCAATCAATCAATCAATCAATAAATAAATGAGCGAATAAATGAATGAATGAACGAAAGAATGAATGAGTAAATTAATGATGAATGGATGAATAAGCGAATGAGTAAATGTATGAATGAATGAGTGAATGGATGGATGAATGAGTAAATGAATGAGTAAATGAATGAACTAACGAATGAATGACTGAATGGATGGATGGATGAATAAATAAATGAGTAAATGAATAAATAAATGAATGAAAGAAAGAATGAGTAAATTATGAATGAATGATGAATTGATGAATAAGTAAATGAGTAAAAGAAAGAATGAATGGATGGATGAATGAATGAGTAAATGAATGAATGAATGGAGAGATGAATGAATAAATAAATGAATGCGTAAATGGATGAATGAATGATGAATGGATGAATAAGTGAATGAGTAAATGAATGGATGGATGGATGAATGAATGAGTAAAAGAATGAGTAGGGGGGACCTTGAAGATGGCGGAAGAGTAAGACGCGGAGATCACCTTCCTCCCCACAGATACACCAGAAATACATCTACACGTGGAACAACTCCTACAGAACACCTACCGAAGGCTGGCAGAAGACCTCAGACCTCCCAAAAGGCAAGAAACTCCCCACGTACCTGGGTAGGGCAAAAGAAAAAAAGAAAAAACAGAGACAAAAGAATAGGGACGGCACCTGCACCAGTGGGAGGGAGCCGTGAAGGAGGAAAGGTTTCCACACAGTAGGAAGCCCCTTCGCGGGCGGAGACTGCGGGAGGCGGAGGGGTGAGCTTCGGGGCCGCGGAGGAGTGCACAGCAACAGGGGTGTAGAGGGCAAAGCAGGGAGATTACCGCTCAGAGGATCGGTGCCGACCAGCACTCATCAGCCCGAGAGGCTTGTCTGCTCACCCGCCGGGGCGGACGGGGCTGCGAGCTGAGGCTCGGGTTTCGGTTTCGGTCAGGGCGCAGGGAGAGGACTGGGGTTGGCGGCTTGAACATAGCCTGAAGGGGTTAGTGCACCACGACTAGCCGGGAGGGAGTCCTGGGAAAAGTCTGCACCTGCCGAAGAGGCAAGAAACTTTGTCTTCCCTCTTTGTTTCCTGGTGCGCGAGGAGAGGGGTTTAAGAGTGCTGCTTAAAGGAACTCCAGAGACAGGCGCGAGCCACGGCTAAAAGCGCGGACCCCAGGGACGGGCGGGAGACGCTAAGGCTGCTGCTGCCGCCACCAAGGGGCCTGTGTGTGAGCACAGGTCACTATCCACACCCCTCTTCCGCGGAGCCTCTGCAGCCCGCCACTGCCAGGTTCCCGGGATCCAGGGACAACTTCCCCGGGAGAACGCACGGCGGGCCTCAGGCTGGTGCAACGTCAGGCCGGCCTCTGCCGCCGCAAGCCCGCAACGCACGCAGTGCCCCTCCCTCCCCCCCCGCCCCGGCCTGAGTGTGCCAGAGCCCCCGAATCAGCGGCTCCTTTAACCCCGTCCTGTCTGAGCAAAAAACAGACGCCCTCCAGCAACCTAAACGCAGAGGCAGGGCCAAATCCAAAGCTGAGCCCCTGTGAGCTGTGAGAACAAAGAAGAGAAAGGGAAATCTCTCCCAGCAGCCTCAGAAGCAGCGGATTAAAGCTCCACAATCAACTTGATGTACCCTGCATCTGTGGAATACATGAATAGAAAACGAGTCATCCCAAATTGAGGAGGTGGGCTTCGAGAGCAAGATCTATGATTTTTTCCACTTTTCCTCTTTTTGTGAATGTGTATGTGTATGCTTCTGTGTGAGATCTTGTCTGTATAGCTTTGCTTCCACCATTTGTCCTAGGGTTCTATCCGTCCATGGTTTTTTTTTAATTTTTTTCTTAATAATTAATTTTAATATTAATAACTTTATTATATTTTCCTTCCCTCCTTCCTTCCCTCCTTCCTTCCCTCCTTTAGACAACGAATCATCCCAAATTGAGGAGGTGGTCTCTGAGAGCAAGATTTATGATTTTTTCCCCTTTACCTCTTTTTGTGAAGGTGTATGTGTATGCTCCTGTGTAAGATTTTGTCTGTATAACTTTGTTTCCAACATTTGTCCTAAGGTTCTATCCGTCCCTTTTTATTTTCTAAATAATTATTTTTTAATTCAATAACTTTATTATACTTTATTTTATTTTACTGTATCTTCTTTCTTTCTTTTTTCCTTCCTTCCCTCCTTCCTTCCTTCCTCCCTCCCTCCCTCCTTCTTTCCTTCTTGCCTTCTTTCCTTCTTTGCTTGTTTCTTTTTCTCTTTCTTTCTTTCTTTTTTCTTCCTTCCTTCCTTCCTTCCCTCCTTTCTTTCTTTCTTTCTTCATACTTCTACTAATTCTCTCTACTTTTTCTCCCTTTTATTCTGAGCCGTGTGGATGAAAGGCTCTTGGTGCTCCAGCCAGGAGTCAGGGCTCTGCCTCTGAGGTAGGAGAGCCAACTTCAGGACACTGGTCAACAAGAGACCTCCCACCTCCACATAATATCAAATGGCGAAAATCTCCCAGAGACTTCCATCTTAACACCAGCACCAAGCTTCACTCAACGACCAGCAAGCAACAGTGCTGGACAACCTATGCCAAACAACTAGCAAAACAGGAACACAACCCCACCCATTAGCAGGGAGGCTGCCTAAAATCATAAGGCCACAGACACCCCAAAACACACCACCAGACGTGAACCTGCCCACTAGAGAGACAAAATCCAGCCTCATCCACCACAACACAGGCACTAGTCTCCTCCACCAGGAAGCCTACACAACCCAGTGAACCAACCTTAGCCACTGGAGACAGACATCAAAAGACAGTGGGAACTACGAACCTGCAGCCTGCAAAAAGGAGACCCCAAACACAGTAAGATAAGCAAAATGAGAAGACAGAAAAACACACAGCAGACAAAGGAGCAAGATAAAAATGCACCAGACCTAACAAATGAAGAGGAAATAGGCAGTCTACCTGAAAAAGAATTCAGAATAATGATAGTAAGGATGATCCAAAATCTTGGAAATAGAATGGACAAAATGCAAGAAACAGTTAACAAGGACCTAGAAGAAATAAAGATGAAACAAGCAACGATGAACGACACAATAAATGAAATTAAAAATTCTCTAGATGGGATCAATAGCAGAATAACTGAGGCAGAAGAACGGATAAGTGACCTGGAAGATAAAATAGTGGAAATAACTACTGCAGAGCAGAATAAAGAAAAAAGAATGAAAAGAACTGAGGACAGTCTCAGAGACCTCTGGGACAACATTAAACGCACCGACATTCGAATTATAGGGGTTCCAGAAGAAGAAGAGAAAAAGAAAGGG
>NW_021699677.1:9110-11581 GCF_005190385.1 Monodon monoceros
CACCAACATTCGAATTATAGGGGCTCCAGAAGAAGAAGAGAAAAAGAAAGGGACTGAGAAAATATTTGAAGAGATTATAGTTGAAAACTTCCCTAATATGGGAAAAGAAATAGTTAATCAAGTCCAGGAAGCACAGAGAGTCCCATACAGGATAAATCCAAGGAGAAATACACCAAGACACGTATTAATCAAACTGTCAAAAATTAAATACAAAGAAAGCATATTAAAAGCAGCAAGGGAAAAACAACAAATAACACACAAGGGAATCCCCATAAGGTTAACAGCTGATCTCTCAGCAGAAACTCTGCAAGCCAGAAGGGAGTGGCAGGACATACTGAAAGTGATGAAGGAGAAAAACCTGCAACCAAGACTACTCTACCCAGCAAGGATCTCATTCAGATTTGATGGAGAAATTAAAACCTTTACAGACAAGCAAAAGCTGAGAGAGTTCAGCACCACCAAACCAGCTTTACAACAAATGCTAAAGGAACTTCTCTAGACAAGAAACACAAGAGAAGGAAAAGACCTATAATAACGAACCCAAAACAATATAGAAAATGGGAATAGGAACATACATATCGATAATTATCTTAAATGTAAATGGACTAAATGCTCCCACCAAAAGACACAGATTGGCTGAATGGATACAAAAACAAGACCCTTATATATACTGTCTACAAGAGACCCACTTCAGACCTAGAGACACATACAGACTGAAAGTTAAGGGGATGGAAAAAGATATTCCATGCAAATGGAAACCAAAAGAAAGCTGGAGTAGCAATTCTCATATCAGACAAAATAGACTTTAAAATAAGGACTATTACAAGAGACAAAGAAGGACACTACATAATGATCAAGGGATCGATCCAAGAAGAAGATATAACAATTGTAAATATTTATGCACCCAACATAGAAGCACCTCAATACATAAGGCAAATACTAACAGCCATAAAAGAGGAAATCGACAGTAACACATTCATAGTAGGGGACTTTGACACCCCACTTTCACCCATGGATAGATCATCCAAAATGAAAATAAATAAGGAAACACAAGCTTTGAATGATACATTAAACAAGATGGACTTAATTGATATTTATAGGACACTCCATCCAAAAACAACAGAAGACACATTCTTCTCAAGGGCTCATTGAACATTCTCCAGGATAGATCATATCTTGGGTCACAAATCAAGCCTTGGTAAATTTAAGAAAATTGAAATTGTATCAAGTATCTTTTCCGACCACAACGCCATGAGACTAGATATCGATTACAGGAAAAGATCTGTAAAAAATACAAACACATGGAGGCTAAACAATACACTACTTAATAATGAAGTGATCACTGAAGAAATCAAAGAGGAAATAAAAAAATACCTAGAAACAGGACAATGGAGACACAACGACCCAAAACCTATGGAATGCAGCAAAAGCAGTTCTAAGGGGGAAGTTTATAGCAATACAAGCCCACCTTAAGAAGCAGGAAACATCTCGAATAAACAACCTAACCTTGCACCTCAAGCAATTAGAGAAAGATGAACAAAAAAACCCAAAGCTAGCAGAAGGAAAGAAATCATAAAAATCGGATCAGAAATAAATGAAAAAGAAATGAAGGAAACAATAGCAAAGATCAATAAAACTAAAAGCTGGTTCTTTGAGAAGATAAACAAAATAGATAAACCACTAGCCAGACTCATCAAGAAAAAAAGGGAGAAGACTCAAATCAACAGAATTAGAAATGAAAAAGGGGAAGTAACAACTGACACTGCAGAAATAAAAAACATCATGAGAGATTACTACAAGCAACTCTATGCCAATAAAATGGACAATCTGGAAGAAATGGACAAATTCTTAGAAATGCACAACCTGCCAAGACTGAATCAGGAAGAAATAGAAAATATGAACAGACCAATCACAAGCACTGAAATTGAAACTGTGATTAAAAATCTTCGAACAAACAAAAGCCCAGGACCAGATGGCTTCACAGGCGAATTCTATCAAACATTTAGAGAAGAGCTAACACCTATCCTTCTCAAACTCTTCCAAAATATAGCAGAGGGAGGAACACTCCCAAATTCCTTCTACAAGGCCACCATCACCTTGATACCAAAACCAGACAAGGATGTCACAAAGAAAGAAAACTACAGGCCAATATCACTGATGAACATAGATGCAAAAATCCGCAACAAAATACTAGCAAAGAGGGCTTCCCTGGTGGCGCAGTGGTTGGGAGTCTGCCTGCCGATGCGGGGGACACGGGTTCGTGCCCCAGTCCTGGAGGATCCCACATGCTGCAGAGCGGCTGGGCCCGTGAGCAATGGCCGCTGAGCCTGCGCGTCCGGAGCCTGTGCTCCGCAACGGGAGAGGCCACAACAGTGAGAGGCCCGCGTACCGCAAAAAAAAAAAAAAATACTAGCAAACAGAATCCAACAGCACATTAAAAGGATCATACACCATGATCAAGTGGGGTTTAT
>NW_021699678.1:0-12718 GCF_005190385.1 Monodon monoceros
TGTGTGTGTGTGTGTGTGTGTGTGTGTGTGTGTGTGTGTGTGTGTGTAGAGAGACTCCCCTCGGTTTCGTCACTGTCATCTGACGGACTCAGTAGGGTAGTCAAGACCTGAGGAATGACTCTTTGAGAACCAGCTGACTCGTTACCCCTCCCCCACCCCCGCCCCGCGTTGGGAACGTGGCTCTCCTGCGCCCGCAGCTGAACTCGTTCGAGCAGCTGTGCATCAACTACACCAACGAGAAGCTACAGCAGCTCTTCAACCACACGATGTTCGTGCTGGAGCAGGAGGAGTACCAGCGCGAGGGCATCGAGTGGAGCTTCATCGACTTCGGCCTCGACCTGCAGCCGTGCATCGACCTCATCGAGCGGCCCGTAAGACCCCCTCCCCGCCCCCCGGCTCTCCGCTCCTGCGCAGGCGGTGCCTTGAGCTTTCTCTCGCCATCAACTGAGACGGGAATTATCCTGTCTCATGGGTGCCAAGATAATTTTCTAGTCTACACGGCCGTGTCCCGTCCTCGCGTGGGGCCGTGCGCCGGCCGACGTGGGCCTTCGCTGCCCGCAGGCGCCGCGGTGGTGGCGGCAGCTGCCTTGACTCCAGCGCTCGGCACGTGTCGAGGGTGTGGGGCTCTCCTGGGCACACGTCCGAGGTGGTAAAGGGGCACCGTGTCTAGCTGGGAATGAGACAGGTCTTGCACATCCATTTTGTTGGGGGGTACCTAAAGCTTATCCTCGTAAGTACAAAGATTCTTTTTTAGAAGATTTTTCAGAACCTTGTAAGAGTTTATAATCATAGGGAATTTAACTATAGCATGTAGAATGATGTGGCATCATGACTCCATTGTGGGTCCTTTCAAAATGGAGAGTGAGGACAACTTTTTCCAGAAGAAAAATACCTAAAACGACTCCGTCGGGGCACCTGCCTGTCCCGGGCGTCTGCCCTCATCTCTCACAAACCCGGGCCCCGCCTGGCTTCTTACAGTACTCTGACCACGAGACAAAACATGGTCTCCCAAACTTAAAGCTCTTTAGAAATCCCCAGTGAAAAGGAAAAGGGATGAGAGATCTTGACATTGAAAGATGAAGTAGGAAAAATGCAAAGGAGACAAAATTATGGATCTTTTGAATCATGCTGTCACTTAGTTCTTTAGAAAAGATTGAATTATATTTGGCTCCTTTTTCAGAATTCAGAAATATTTTCATTGAAATAGATTAAAAATGTAAAAATTATGGCAGAAAGATGGGTGTTTCATTTATCCTAATCCAGAACTTCATTTCTCAAAGTTGTCAGACGAGTGGGGTAAATTGGGTTAAATGCCGTCCTGGGCCCTAGGATCACCTAAGCCTAGTGGCCTCTGATTATAGTGTTCTTTGAGCAGCTCTGAACCCTGCAAATCCTTTCAGGTAGAGGGGCCACAAACTAGACAGCCAGGGAGTAAGGGTCTCAGTCCTGGGCTCCCGGAGCGGGGAGGATTCTCTCCGCTGCTTCTACCTGCTCTGTTCCGTTAACCTCTGCCTTCCTGTGACCACATTATTACACTGTTTCATTCATGTTTAACTAGAACCTCCGGTTACTTTTTAAGCAGTATTTGTGCAGAGCCAGCTCTTCTGCAGTCAACGTAAAGGCCTTGTGGGTTGAGGAAAACTGGTCTGAAGAGATTTATTCCAAAAGCTGATTTCATCCTTGTGCGCTAGGATTGGTACGCTCAGTCTTGTATCAGAAACTTGCCATATTTGCAGTATGGTAATAAGCGATGACCCCCGAAGCACTATAAAATAGGCCATCATTGTTTAAACATTTCATTTAGCTTCCACGTGTACCCCACTTTCCTCCAAAAAAGAAGTCGTTCCATTGATTTCCGAGCTCCCAGAGAATGGCAGGCTCTGGGCATTTTTTTATAATTTGAGACATAATTCACTATCCTAAAATTCACCCTTTTAAAGTATGTAATTCAGTGAATTTCAGCATATTCAGAGTTGTACAACCATTACCGCTAATTCCACAACATTTTCATCATCCCAGAGGGAAACGTCCTACCCTTGGCAGTCACTCCTGTTCCCCTCCCCCGGCCCCTGGGCCACTAATCTATCTTACGTCTCCGTGTCTTTAAGGCTCTAAGGCTTTTTTCAGTGAACTAGTTGAGTGAAATGAAGGCTCTATTTTATTTGTTGATAAAACAAACCAATGAATTAACTGATAAATTACTTCATCACCTTCCATATATTCTACTTAACAATAGTTTTAAATATTTCACCAAGTGTGAAGTGCTCGTTTTATTTAATCATCACTTAAATAGAAACTTAAATTGACTAGGGTATAAAATGTCTGAAGCATTCCAGCTAGTTGAGGGTTTATAACAATTTATCCAGCCGGTCATTGAATATAAAGATTCAGTTTTGTCTCTACACCTTTCAGTTCCTTTCTGGTGTCTTTTTTTTTTTTTGCTACTTTTGGGGGAGTTATCTACTTGGAATTAGTTTTTTATAAGTTTGTGAGATACAGTACTCATCCATTTTCTTACCAGTACTTCTTGAGCAGTTTGAGATCTCAGTGTTTGCATGATAGTTACGATTTGCCATTACCTGCTACCCTGGCAGTTTGATTTGCACAGATCTTCACGAAGCTCTAACTGTTTTGGAATGTAAGCTGCCAAACCCAGTGGAAAACATCCTTGTATGTACAGTGACGTGCAAAACGTGTCAGTTCTTCTTGCCTCTGTTATCAGGCTAACCCTCCTGGTGTGCTGGCCCTTTTGGATGAAGAGTGCTGGTTCCCTAAAGCCACAGATAAGACCTTTGTTGAAAAACTAGTTCAAGAGCAAGGGTCCCACTCCAAGTTTCAGAAACCTCGTCAACTGAAAGACAAAGCTGACTTTTGCATTATACATTATGCAGGGAAGGTAAGAGTGAAAGAACTCCATTAAAAGTGCTGTGTTTGAGATGTTGCTGCATTTGATGACGGTTGTAACAAATGTGCTGATATACACTTACAAACCCTTAAATATAGTACATATTACAAATGCACTTCCTTCGAGACAACCCATTTTTTTGGATTGTTCTATGAACTTATTTGGGGGGTGGAACGGGGGAAGTACAGAGAAAGTTTTGTTGCAGGGCCAAGCGAGGAGAACGGGTGGCTCGTGCGCAAAACCCCTGAGCCCCCGAGAGTTTGGGGGAAAGTTTTTGTTTGTTTGTTTTGGTTTTTGCGGTACGCGGGCCTCTCACTGTTGTGGCCTCTCCCGTTGCGGAGCACAGGCTCCGGACGCACAGGCCTAACGGCCATGGCTCACGGGCCCGGCCGCTCCGCGGCACGTGGGATCCTCCCGGACCGGGGCACAAACCCGTGTCCCCTGCATCGGCAGGCAGACTCCCAACCACTGCGCCACCAGGGAAGCCCCTGGGGGAAAGGTTTTTATAGGTAAAATTTGGGGTGAGGGCTGCTGGGTGTGTGACTTTCTTCTGATTGGTTGTTGGGGAGGGAACAGGGCGGGGCTCCGGGAATCTTGGGTTGAGCCTGCAGTTGCCATCCTCCACCTGGGTGGGGGGTCCTGTGAACGTTTTAGGTGAAGGCTGGAAATGTCTCTTGTTTTTGTCTTTTCCCTCTTGCCGCACCCGGCTCTGGCCCGGCAGGTGGACTATAAGGCGGACGAGTGGCTGATGAAGAACATGGACCCCCTGAATGACAACGTGGCCACCCTCCTGCATCAGTCCTCTGACAGATTTGTGGCGGAGCTCTGGAAGGATGGTGAGAATGTGCTTGCGTTTGTAATCAAACTTGGCCGAATCTTTTACAGTTAAGGCTTATATATGGTTCTTTTACTTATAGACGTGTGTAGACTTTTTTACTTTAAAGCTGTTTATTTTCCCTAGAGCAGGGCTGCCGTTGTATCGGAATTTACCCACTTTAAGAAAACTTGGGTAATAAGACCTCTGCCTTCTTGGTCAGGTGCTGTAGGAACATTCTAGTAGCAGAGCCATACATAAAGAACTACACATTTGCCTCAGGCCACCCTGGTCCCAGTGCAGTTGTAATCCAAGGGTGTTGGGATACAAAACCTGAGAAGCCTTGTGCATCTTCTCTGTGTTGTGTCCAGGTCAGCCGAGCTGCGTCCTCCCCCAGTGCCCTACCCTCCACACACATGCAAAGTGGCTGGTGAACAAACTCAGGCCATCTGCATATAGATCAGTTGTTTTTATTTCCGTCAGTCCTCACAGTTCTTTGGTTTACATGAACCTCAGGTGAAGGTTTTGGTGATCTTATCATAGACTAGAGATTTTGCTGGTACCAGAAGAACAAAGCAGCTGTGTGTCTGTACGTGTAGTGGGACCAACATCTTCTGGCATTTAGCTCTCTCCACACTTTCGTCCTGGTTGTCCGCACCGCTTCACTTGGCCTCAGGTCATGCAGTACCTTAGTTTAGCTCTGGATCTGCCCCTTGCCTAGGCTTTGACCCTGAGGCCAGGTCTGTGGGTTACCTGGCTCGCTTCTGCTTTTTCTATAAGCATCTCAAGACCTTGCCATCTAGCTGTCTCCTCAGGTAGAGAGAAAGAAACCCAGAAGGCAGATCAGAGGGCTTAGGGCAGTCAGGACAGAAGGAAAGAGACAGAAAGAGAAGAGCCACCACAGAGGAAGTGAGCGGGGGGATGATGACCCTGCCAAAGACAGCCTAGTCGAGGTCACGTACATCGGCTCCAACAAGTGCGAGGGAGCCTGCAGGGCTGGGCACACCGCACACGTACACGCACGTGTCCTGGGGAGAGATCGTGTGCGTGAGACTGTGTACAGGGAGGGGCTGGGGGAAGGGTTAGGTTTCCAGCAAGTAAAACAGAAGCTTTTAATCACTGTCCCATTGGATGGAGGTCTTCACCTGGCTGCTGCGTGCTCGCTGTCACCTGTGGTGACCTGGTCAGCCTAGGGGGGCCCGTGAGGACTGAGGCGAGAGCAGGACCCTAAGGTGGTGTCCGCGGTGCCCACGCGGCTGAGGGACTCCTGGCCCTGTTCTGGGAAGTGTGAGAGTGGGTCTGAGAAGTGGATCTAGCGTGGAAAAAGGGACCCTGAGCTCTGGCGGCCACCGGGTCCACAGGGCTGGGAAGAGCAGTACAGGTCAGTGGGAAGGGTGCACAGGAAACGCCACAAAAAGAGGAGGAAGGAGTAACGCTGCCCGTCAGAAATGCTGTGTTCAATCCGGAGTCGATTCCGTTGTGCTGCCCAGGGCAGTGTGGCCCACGGAGCCCAGCATGCCCACCCCTCCTCCTGGCTCCGCTCAGATATCAGAGCAAAGGAAGTGAGTGAGACATGTGGACAGACGGCTGAGTGTCGCAGACCCCTGAGATGAATGCCACGGGGACAGCTGAGCGGGGACTGCCTTGTTCCTGGGGTGCTAAGGTCAGATGTCGTGAAGGATGAGGCAGTTTTCCTTGTCCTTGAAAAATAATACTTTGTTGAAGAAACAAAGAAAGCCAGCATTTCCTGAGCACGTGCTAAGGGCCGGGCAGTCTCCCAGCACCCACTGACGAACATTCACATCCTGTTGGGGCCTTAACCATGGAGGGTGAGTAGGTTTCTGTGAACCCACTCATCTAGGGTTGGGTGGCATTTCTAGGAGTGATGTTGGTGTGGAAGAAGCGGGGGTGAAGCCGGTAGAAGGAACGATCACAGGGCAGAAGTGGAAAATCCCAGCTCGGGGTGAGTGTCCCGTTGGGGCGTTAGGGCAGGGTTGGGGCCAGGAGGCAGAGTGAGCAGGAAATGAGGCCGGAGCACGGAGTAACGCGGTGGCCAGTCTCAGGTGAATTTGACTTCGTTGACTAAATGGCATCAGTAGTTTCACGGGCCAGGGCAGGGACACAGTGTGAACTTGAAGAAGCAAAGCGGGCCGTGGTTTGTTGGGTGGATCGGGGTGAAAGACCCCGGAAGCGGGGAGTTCAGCACGAGGTGACCATGGAAGGAAAGCCAAGGAGAAGAGGAACAGAGGAAACTAGCATTTTACCGCTAAAGTCTCAAAAACAGATTTTCTCTCTTCATTTTGCATGAGAAGAGAAGCAGGTGTTTGGGGAATCACGACAGCAGGTCCCGGGCTTACACACTGGTTCTGACATTGTGAGCCACTTTTGACTCTTGTCTTTTCACTTCTTAACCAAAAACAATATTGTGGGGAACACCTTTGGAGCCCCTGACCTGTTCCTGTGAGCCTGCAGGTCCAGCCACGCTGGACAAGCTCACCGCCCACGCTTGTCAGCAGTGAGGTGGATTCGGGAACCACAACCGGCGTGTTCCCTGCCGCCCAGGGTCTTCTTCCGGATGGAAACTCAGGACACACACGCAGGCGGGAACGGGACCGAGGCGCCTCTGCCTCGGCTTCCTCCTTCCAGGCTCCTTTAACTCCCTGCCTCACCGTCCAGGTACGGCAGGGCCTCTGGCAGCAGCGGCTCAGAAGTGCCAGGAATGTGAGATCCGGCAGGTGAGGGTGGAGATGGGGGCTGCAGCTGCAGTGATGACCTGATGCACATTCCGTGTCACAGGTGTAGGTGACGTGTCTCACAGGTAGGACCCCATCTGCAGAGCCCTTACCTGCCTTTCTGTGCTTTTCATGGACTAGCTACAGACAGGTTACTCACTTGATGGCAGAAGCTCTGAGAGGAAAGGCGTGTGGCCTGCGGGGCCCTCCCGTCCTGGCTCAAGCCCTGTCCACCTGTCCTTGGCCCACAGCTCAGGCCCTGCCGGGGCCCTCACCTTTCTCCACGTGGCCAGCTTGGGAGCACGTGTGGCCACTTTTGTCCAAGTGGGCTGAGCAGAAACCCTCTCCCCATTGTGACCTGGCTGTGCCGGCATCCACTCCGGACTCATCCTGTGTGTTTGCTCTCCTGGTATCGCTTCTCTTAGTGGGAAGCCCTGCCATCCGTCAGCTCAGGTGGACGGTTACTCAGTTTAATCTGAGTGACAGGCTCTCAGAGGTGACCCACCATCGGAGGGAGGGGCAGGCAGAGCCTAATGCCAGGCTCCTCCGATTTCGAGGACCGTGTGTTGCACGCGTGAGGTCAGCGGCAGGCTCAGGACTTTGAAGAGGGTCGTAGGGTGGAGGACTCGCCATGCTCACTCTGGACGTAGAGATGTCTTGGGAGAAGGGGAGCTTCTTCTCTAGGAAAAGAAAATAGCCCTGGAAAAGCATGTGATTATTTTCTCTTGTTACAGCCACATCAATGGAAGGGCAGAAAATGACAGGTTGACTGAATGTATGAGTTATATGATGCATGAATATAGTTTGCCTGTGAAGGTGCAATGCCTTGAGTATAAAACATTGCATGTTAAAATAAACTTTGTGTTAGAGTTTTCTCCAGGCCAAACCAGGAGAAATAAGATTTATTGGTGGCAGCCCTGCCCTAGAGATTCATAGTGCCCTAGTTTTTTGCTGAAAGATGTTTTGCGATCTCTCTCCCAGCTGCACACGGATTTCTTGCCACCCCTCGGGGCTAACGTACAAGGAAGAAAAGACCTAAAAATTACATTTTCATGTAAATGTATCTCCTATGATATTTTCATGAGTAACGGTATGATCAATAGGTATCATCTTAGTTATGATTTGAAGTTGCTTTAACATTTTGTACAATAGAACTCGCTACAATGGAATTTTGTTTTCCTTAGTGGTAGTTGCCTATTCGTAGTTTGTATTTGAAGTAAATTATATTTCCAAAATCTGGATGGGAAATAAAATTACACAGCACTGTGAATTGGTGACAGTAAATGCCACTAATATTTACCTTTTCCAGAGTAGTCTGACTTGCCGCAGTCTTGTCCTCATTGGAGGATAATTTTATGAAAGACAACACAGATAGTACCTCATTACTCTTCAGTTTCATCCTGCGTTTACATGGGGGTAATAACCATTTGACATTAATATGATATAATGCTCACACCTGGAGTTGGGAACGATTCCGCTGTGTACATTTATTTCATACAGAACTTTGTCCAGATGTGCAAATTCTCTAAGTAGTAATGTTTGCATGGGGTCTGCCCTGGACTAGCCTCTTTTGTAGCCCGATTGCAAAGTTGACTTGTGATGTCGAATGTCTTTCACACTAACTGAAGTGTTTGTGTATTTGCCCTTCTGTCCTCCTGTTTTTGCTGTTTCTCTGCCTTAGAGATTCAGAATATTCAGAGAGCTTCTTTCTATGACAGTGTTTCTGGTCTTCATGAGCCACCAGGTGAATGGATAAAGCCTGTAGGTCTTCCAAACACAAGGGGTTTCAGCCCAGAGGAAGAACTTGCGGGGTGGGGGGCCTGGCAGGGTGGCCTGGGAGGACGGGGGCTTGGTTTCTGGGTTTTTGTTTCTGTTTTGCTCATAGACCTGCATGAACCTTCATTTCATGCTCAGTTTTATTATCCTTCAAGGCAACTGTTTGAGCGCATAAACAATTCAGTCGCTACTGCCTACACATTGCTTCTTTTATGCGTAGCCCGTAAGCACCGCAGAGCAAAAGGTCTGTCACTACCTTTTCCAGTAGTGCTGTTTGATCAACAGTCCTCTAAGGGATTGTTAGGCATCGATGTGCCCAGTAATATCTCCTTTGTCTTTGAGTTACCTTTAAGTTTTCAACTCTACGGAACTCCAAGGAGGAGTAGGTTTTTTTTTTCTTTTTTCAAGTCATTAACATTTTGTGAACAAATAATTCCATAATTATCTCACGTATGTTGGTCTCATCATTATGCTTTTTATTTGGAATTTATGTGCACATCTGGCTACTTGCCCTTTTCTTTTGAACTGAAAGCCATGAAACTATCTACAAGGCTTGATATGTGCACGTTGATACGAAGAGTGGAGTGTTAGAACCTGTACCTTGAACCTGAAATTGATTTTCACACATTTGGGCCTTATGGTTTGAATCCTTAGCCCTGTTTAAAATACAGCCTAACCTGTAAATCGACTGTACTTTAAAAATAGATAGGTAGATGGAAGGAAGGAAAGAATACAGCCTAACCATGGCGAAGAGGCCCTCCAAAAGCCTAATATAAATGAAGATCACCTAACCTCCCAATTGTTTAGTGAAATTGTCAAGCAGTAAAAACTCAAAGGTGAAGTCAAATTCATCTTATAAAATTTCCTTCATGATTTTTGGAACATAATGCTGAGACCCAAACCCATCTCAAAAAAGTGTTTTAAAAATATGTTAAAGAAACATACCCGTTTTAATCCAAGATTCCTGGGGTCAGTTCTGGTTCACATACTGTGAAAGAAGTAAGCTGCAAGCAAGGGGGTGGAGGGAGGAAGAGATGATGCCGAAGGTTGCTCCGTGAGCTGGGATGACTAGTCCACAGGAGAAATCTTCAAGGTCAGTCATCTTTGGCCTTGGGGGTACTGAGAGAGTTGAGGAAGTGGGGAGAGAAAGAGCTAGGTGGTAGTTTGAAGCTTATGGTCTGCCTGGGACTTACGCTTTGTTGAAAGGTCGGCGCTCGATCTTTTGGACTTTCTCCCAAAGTAGAGCTCCCTCTTTAAATTCATTCCTCCAACTCTTGGATTTCTAACCGTTTAAGAGACTTCCAGCCCGTGGGCCCCCATCACTCCCCCGCTCCTGGCACCAGACGGGCGCACCGTGAAGTCTGGGGGTGGGTGTCCCACACCCAGCAGCTAGGGGCAGCAGCCTCGCCCAGCCCCTCCCACCACGGCCTTCCCTCTCCTGCAGCAGAGATTCTCTTTCCTCTGGGGCCGGGGTCTGTGGACCAGGTGCTTTTCTGTACCTGCAGGATCAGGTACAGGGCCACCCTAGACAAAACCATTCCCTGAGGGAGCCGGCTCCCTCCTCCCGTCTGCTTGGCTGGGCACTGGAAAAGTGCCTGGTCCGTCTCTCTCATGAGGTGGCCTCTGGTTGAGTCAGCCGGCTGACCCGAGTGTCGGGGTCTCAATCTCTCCCCACCCCGGAGGGCCTTCCATCCACCATGGCCCCAGGTGGTCTTCGAAGTTGTGGGTAGTATTGATATTTCTCCTCAACATGTGCTCATGGATTCAAACCCCAGGGAGGGGTAACGGGTTTTAAATGAAAACATGGGCTTTAGTATTTTCAGTGATTTCTCGGAAGACGGTGGATGAAGGGGTTCCTCAGGATCAAATCGTGATGGCCTTTGACGCACTGAGGTGGGCGGTGCCTCTCAATGAGATGACAGAGAGCTACCGCGGGCCCTGTGCTTCTAAGTAGAGTCATAAGGTTAGGAAAACAGCATTAGAAGAATGTGCGGGCTTTTGAGGAGAAAGATGAGAGGTGGGGGTAAAGAGAGGTTTCCAGAACCATCAAAGAGCAAGCGCAGGAGAGAAAGGAACAGAATTCCTAGAGGCAGAATAAGGAGGTCATACAAGTTTCTGCTATAAACCAAAGGACTGTTTTCTTCCAAATATATTTTGAAACTCCAGACTCCTGGGATAAACTAGTAATGGAGGATGCAATGAATTAGCAAAGCGGGTTCCTAACCTCACAGTGGTGGGCGGGGTTTTTAGACTAAAAGGGCCTGTGACGATAGGGGTGGTAGTTTGTGGCTTTAGGTCCTGATGCGAACTGTGTCGGAGGGACGGTCGTGTGTAATCTGCCCTGATGCTGGCGGACACCTGCCGTGTCCTTCACAGGGTAGTGAGTACCCTTAGGTTCTCTGACCCCCCACGAGTGCTGGACGGCAGCTGACAGGTCTGGAAGGGTGACCACCGGAGACATTGTGAGAAGTACAGGAAGCGAGTTTTCGTCGTCGATAGAGAACTCCCGCCACCCTTTTCAATCTCTCGTAGAAGCAGCACTTGAAACGTGGTGACAGCAATTCACCTGGGGCTGGGAATCAGCAGGGAGATCTGGGTCCCGGCCTGCGGGAGGGCTGCCCCACTGGGGTCTCCCTTCATCTCCTAGTGGCCCCGGAATTCTTCCCTTCCTTCTTGGCATAACAGAAATGATGACGTTCTGACTTCGAAGACTTTGAACCAGTCTTTTCTTTTCCTTCAGTGAGTCGTTAGTATCCAGTAGCACGACTGATAAAAACGGTCATCATTGGATCTCCGTGTAGATTATATCCACTGGTCCTAACCCCCATTTTTAGTGCCTTTTAGACTCTCTGGTTTAGGTCTGATCCGGTTTCTGTACGCAGTTTCGTTGTCTTCGTGTTCAGTGGATGAAGGTTTTATACGTCGTTGCATATTCTACTCTTTCCTATTTCTTTATCTTGAGTTCTAACCAGAGTTGGGAGCTCGAGGAGAAGCAGCTTCCGAGGACGGCACCTCCAGTTCCCGAGGTCCAGTGGGGACAGTGACACTTAGTTCTCAGGGTTACCGCGAGTATCAGCCGAGGCAGCGAGAGCCTGACCCGGCCCGGGAGGTGCCTGAGTACGCGCTGCCTGCCTGGCCTTGCACTTGCCGTGGCTGCCTCTGCAGCTGCCGTAATTGCTGTCGTACCCTCGTTGCTGCTGCTGTTCTAATTATAAAAAACAGAGAAAGTCAATAAATGCTTATTTCCTTGGCCATCGTCTCACGCAGGTCCTCTTTTCTTTCGTGCCCCGAGGCCCCACTGACAGGCAGTCATGCCGTGCTGCGCGGGGTGGGCATGAATCATATTCATGGGACCTGACCGCGGGAGAAAGCAGGAGTAGCCGCGCCGGAGGCGCTGGCGGGAGGTGTGGGGCTCCCTGTGTGCCCAAACTTTGGCTCCTGCAGGGGCAGAAAGTACAGGTGGGGAGGGTGGGTAAGGGAGACAAATTTCAGGTCACCTTAACACTGGCGCTTGGGGGAGGCCAGATTGCTCTCTTCCTGAATCACACACTCCCCGTCAACTGCTGAACTTCCTGGAAGTTTTCTCAAACTCCCCAAACACTCTAGAACATTTAACAGATCGGTTCTACAACCCAGTTATGTAACCACTGTAAATTTGCTATTACACATATTACTGTGTAATAGCCGTACCCTGGAGATAGACTATTCGATGTTAAGATTGTCTCTGGGAATTCATGGCAGTTAAATATTTGTTTCGGAATCATTTTCAACTGTTGGTAACATTTTAGTGTACCTTAAGAGTAGAACAGTCTTTTAGTCTATGAAAATGAGCACTGAGAATCCACCATGTGCCTGGCACGGTGCTGGGGACTAGAGGCTTCTCTAGGATAGGAGCGTGTGATGTAGTTCCTAATCATTGTGTCCGGGTATTGAAGTTAACATTAAGACAGCTTTCTCCCCCCCTTTTTGGTTTCCAGCTCTATCATCTAGAGAGAGTTTCTGAAGAACTGGCTTAAATACTTCAAATGAAATAATAGCACTAGTATTTTGGCCCATGGACAGATTTAAAGATCACAAAAATCTCATGTATTCCTCTTGTCTCCTGAGACCGTCCGCTAGAAAAAGGGCCAGTTAAGCATTCCGGCTGCAGAGGACACCATTCCTTACGTAAAACTAAACTATGAATATGCCCTTAGAGATCGCAGGTCTGTGGAGCTCATCTCATTTCTGACTGTCCGCATAGGGTTTATTGATTAATAAGTTGTTAGTATAAAATACTTGGAACTCTTTTCAGACCACTGGGCAACCAAGTAATGAATTGCAGTGCCCACCAGGAGCCCAACCAGGCTTTCCTGGATGGAGGAGGAGGATAAACAAAGCCATTCTTGGGCTTCCCTGGTGGCGCAGTGGTTGAGAGTCCGCCTGCCGATGCAGGGGACATGGGTTCGCGCCCCGGTCCGGGAAGACCCCACATGCCGCGGAGCGGCTGGG
>NW_021699678.1:13118-14053 GCF_005190385.1 Monodon monoceros
TGTTTTTTGCGGTACGCGGGCCTCTCCCGTTGCGGAGCACAGGCTCCGGACGCGCAGCCCCAGCGGCCGTGGCTCACGGGCCCAGCCGCTCCGCGGCATGTGGGATCTTCCCGGACCGGGGCACGAACCCGTGTCCCCTGCATCGGCAGGCGGACTCTCAACCACTGCGCCACCAGGGAAGCCCTAGGTCTTGATTTTTGAGTGAAATCGTATATGATTAGTGTGGCCCAAATCATTTAATGAAGTTCCCAAAGTGTTTCTCTTTTACCCAATAATTTTACTCATTGGTAGAAACTAACCCTGAGTTTAAGTATTTGAATTTTAAAAAAAAACAAAAACTGAAAGTTTGGAGCATTGATTTTTTAAAAATCTGAATATTTAGCTTTGGATTACCCTTATTAAAGTTAAATTTGAAAATCAGGCTCATTATGATTATATTTTTTGTTTATTACTTAAAAAACAACAAAAAAGTTGTCCTTGCCCGGGGCTGCATCGCGGGTCCCTGCCGCCCTGCCCTGTGGAAGAGGAGCTGCCCCTTCAGGGGAAGAGTGCAGACCAGTGTGGCTAAACCCCCGCAGTCAGCGTGGGGCTCCTTCTCTTTTGTAATGGGCGTGACTTGTTCTTGTGGGTAATTTTGTGTTCATTCAGTGGATACTTGTTTAAAAAAAAAAAAATTACTGTGTGCCAGGGACCATGCTCAGGCCAACGTCAGGACGTGGGGAAGGCAGAAGAAGCCATTTGAGCTGGTGATCAGAGGGGTCCAGGGGCACCAGGGATCTGCTCTCAGGACCCCGTGTGTGCTCCATGCTGGAGAGAGACGTCCCCGGAAGCTTAGTCCAGCAGGAATATACAGGGAACAGAGTGGAAGTGTCATCCCAGGGTCTGACGTATGTGATTTGAAGCTTTGAGGAGGGAGTGGCCTGTTTAGCCTGGAG
>NW_021699679.1:0-1825 GCF_005190385.1 Monodon monoceros
AACCCGTGTCCCCTGCATCGGCAGGCGGACTCTCAACCACTGTGCCACCAGGGAAGCCCTCATTTCTATTTTTAAAAAATCTCTCTCCCTCTCCCTCTGCGTGTTCCTCTCCTCCCCCTCCCTCCTCCCCCTCCCTCCTCCCCATCCCTCCTCCCCCTCCCTTCTCCCCTCCTCCCCTGTGTGTGTGACACGCGCGCACAAGCATGGATAATACGTGAAAAGGGCCTATAAGGATATAAACCAAGTATTAACACTAGTTCTTTCTGGGTGGTGCAACCATGAATATTTCAAAGTTCCTTTTAATTTGTCTCTGTGTTTCGTTTTTCTGCAGCGACCACTATGTATTAGCCGCTATATTTAATTGGCAATTAGGAGATTACTAATGAGTTCAGTGGAGTGGTGGGGAACAGGGCCAGGCTGCTGTGGCTGATGAATGGCAGGGGAGGGTGTGTAGACGATTCTTTCAAGAGGCTGGGCTAGAGAAAGGCAATGAGGTGGCCGCTGAGGTGGGGGGAAGTGGGGGGAGGGCTGTTTTAGGAGAAACTCGAGCCTGTTTATAGGCTGAGGGCAAGTAGCCAATGCCAAGGAAGGAAACAAAAATACAGATGGAGAGGGGGAGAACTCGAGAAGTCAGGTCCCAGAGGAGGCCTGAGAGGATTAGACCCAGACCCAGGTGGAGGAATTCGTTTTGAACAGAAGTCAAACCAGAGGAAAGGAGGTGAGGAGGAATAAAGTTATAAATGCACTGACTTCATCCATTTGTTTATTTTACACTCAGCGTCATTTCACAAAGGATTGACAGGTTGAAGGGGAGTGGCCATTGAGAAGTCCCCTTGGAGGGACTTTCTTCCTGGTGTGGGACACAAGGTCCCCCACTGAGAAAGAAGCAGGGGTGTGTCTGTGGGGCTTGAGGAGACAGGCAAAGGTTTGGCATGATGGGGAAGGGACAGAGGAAGGGGGGCTATGGATGGTTTATAAAGACCATTGGATGGAGCCAAGGGCCCAGATTTGGCCCAGCTCCAAGGTCCACAACTGTGGAATCTTCTCCAGCAGCTGGGGGTGGAGAAGCCCGTGCCTCTTACTTGCTTTGGCTTTAGGCAAGTCACGTCACTCCTCTGAGCTGCGGTTTCCTCATCTGCAAAGGGGGAGAAAAATGACAAGTCTGGAGGGCTGCTGTGAGGATTAAATAAAGCCACGGACACCAAGCACCTAGTGCAGTATCTGGCGCACAGGAGTGGCTCAATCCATGTTCGTTCTCTTGCCCCTCCCCCCTGGATGGGACTGAATCAATGTTACCTGGACAGAAGGAGGCATGGGGGTTGGTACCTCATATTGATGGCTGCTGTTAGACACAACTTTAAATACAGGTGACTCTCGACATTCATGTAGTTATGTTTTACTAAGTTGCTGCAGAGACTGAAATAGGGAATATTGAATCATTGCCCCTTGAGGAAATACAGCGTTAGGTCCCTGCGAGCCTCTGGCCACATTTTCGTCAACCGATCAATACATAACCTTGTTTTATGTGTGTTTCTGTTTAAAGACGCCTTATTTAATATATGTTGTTGATTCATTAACGTTGAACTCATGGCCAACAGCACTATAACTCACGCCTGAATGAAGCTTATCAAACACACATATTTTCTCCGCAATGCCCATCACAGCCTTCGTGCACTTGGGAACACTAGACAGCCCTTCAGTGCCACGCTTGGGACTTTTTTTTTTTTTTTTTTTGGCGGTACGCGGGCCTCTCACTGTTGTGGCCTCTCCCGTTGCAGAGCACAGGCTCCGGACACGCAGGCTCAGCGGCCATGGCCCCCGGGCC
>NW_021699680.1:0-1468 GCF_005190385.1 Monodon monoceros
CATGTAAATCAATGAATTTAAAACACACCCTCTCACCGTACACAAAAGTAAACTCAAAATGCCCTAAAGACTTAAACGCAAGACATGACACCATAAAACTCCTAGAAAGGAACACAGGCAAAACATTCTCTGACATAAATTTTACCAATGTTTTCTTAGGTCAGTCTCCCAAGGCAATAGGAATAAAAGCAAAAATAAACAAATGGGACCTAATCAAACATACAAGCTTTTGTGCAGCAAAGGAAACCATTAACAAAACGAAAAGACGACCTACAAAACGGGAGAAAATATTTGCAAACAATACAACTGAGAAGGGCTTAATTTCCAAAATATATAAACAGCTCATACAACTCAACAACAAAAAAATAAATGAACCAACCAAAACAGGGGCAGAAGATCTAAAAAGACATTTATTCAAAGAAGAAATACAAATAGCTAATAGGCACATGAAAAGAAGCTCAAAATCACTGATTATCAGAGAAATGAAAATCAAAACTATAATAAGGTACCATCTCACACTGGTCAGAATGGCCATCATGAAAAACTCTACAAATAACAAATGCTGGAGAGGATGTGGAGAAAAGGGAACCCTCTTACACTGTTGGTGGGAATATAAATTGGTACAGCCACTTTGGAGAACAGATGTGGAGGTTCCTTAAAAAACTAAAATTTGGGCTTCCCTGGTGGTGCAGTGGTTGAGAGTCCGCCTGCCGATGCAGGGGACACGGGTTCGTGCCCCGGTCCGGGAAGATCCCACATGCCGTGGAGAGGCTGGGCCCGTGAGCCATGGCCACTGGGCCTGCGCGTCTGGAGCCTGTGCTCTGCAATGGGAGAGGCCACAACAGTGAGAGACCCGCGTACAGAAAAAAAAAAAAACAAATAAAAAAACCTAAAAATTGAATTACCATATGATCCAGCAACACCACTCCTGGGCATATACCCAGACAAAACTCTAATCCAAAGAGATACATGCACCCCGATGTTCATAGCAGCACTATTCACAATAGCCAAGACATGGAAACAACCTAAGTGTCCACTGACAGATGAATGGATAAAGAAGATGTGGTACATGTATACAATGGACTAGTACCCAGCCATAAAAAAGAACAAAATAATGCCATTTGCAGCAACATGGATGCAACTAGAGATTATCATACTAAGTGAAATAAGTCAGAAAGAGAAAGACAAATACCATATGATATCACTTATATGTGGAATCTAAAATATGACACAAATGAACATATCTATGAAACAGCAACAGACTCATGGACATAGAGAACAGACTTGTGGTTGCCAAGGGGGAGGAGGTTGGGGGAGGGATGGAATGGGAAGTTGGGGTTAACAGATGTAAACTATTATACATGGAATAGATAAACAAGGCCCTACTGTATAGCACAGGGAACTATATTCAGTATCCTATGATAAACCATAAGGAAAAAGAATATAAAAAGAGAATATATATATATAT
>NW_021699681.1:0-1901 GCF_005190385.1 Monodon monoceros
AAGCAATCTACAGATTCAATGCAATCCCTATCAAACTACCACTGGCATTTTTCACAGAACTTGAACAAAAAATTTCACAATTTGTATGGAAACACAAAAGACCCCGAATAGCCAAAGCAATCTTGAGAACGAAAAACGGAGCTGGAGGAACCAGGCTCCCAGACTTCAGACTACACTACAAAGCTACAGTAATCAAGACAGTATGGTGCTGGCAGAAAAACAGAAATATAGATCAATGGAACAGGATAGAAAGCCCAGAGATAAACCCACAGACATATGGTCACCTTATCTTTGATAAAGGAGGCAAGAATATACAATGGAGAAAAGACAGCCTCTTCAATAAGTGGTGCTGGGAAAACTGGACAGCTACATGTAAAAGAATAAAAATTAGAACACTCAGGCTTCCCTGGTGGCGCAGTGGTTGAGAGTCCACCTGCCGATGCAGGGGACACGGGTTTGTGCCCCGGTCTGGGAAGGTGCCGTGGAGCGGCTAGGCCCGTGAGGCATGGCTGCTGAGCCTGCGCTTCTGGAGCCTGTGCTCCGCAACGGGAGAGTCCACAACAGTGAGAGGCCCGCGTACCACACACACACACACACACACACACACACACAAAAATTAGAACACTCCCTAACACCATACACAAAAATAAACTCAAAATGAATTAAAGACCTCAATGTAAGGCCAGACACTATCAAACTCTTACAGGAAAACATAGGCAGAACACTCTATCACATAAATCATAGCAAAATCCTTTCTGACCCATCTCCTAGAGAAATGGAAATAAAAATAAACAAATGGGACCTAATGAAACTTCAAAGCTTTTGCACAGCAAAGGAAACCATAAACAAGACCAAAAGACAACCCTCAAAATGGGAGAAAATATTTGCAAATGAAGCAACTGACAAAGGCTTAATCTCCCAAATTTACGAGCAGCTCATGCAGCTCAATATCAAAAAAACAAACAACCCAATCCAAAAATGGGCAGAAGACCTAAATAGACATTTCTCCAAAGAAGATATACAGATTGCCAACAAACACACGAAAGAATGCTCAACATCATTAATCATTAGAGAAATGAAATCAAAACTACAATGAGATATCATCTCACACCAGTCAGAATGGCCATCATCAAAAAATCTACAAACAATAGTGGAAGCAAATACACAGCAGAGGGAGGAACACTCCCAAACTCATTCTACGAGGCTACCATCATCCTGATACCAAAACCAGACAAGGATGTCACAAAGAAAGAAAACTACAGGCCAATATCACTGATGAACATAGATGCAAAAATCCTCAACAAAATACTAGCAAACAGAATCCAACAGCACATTAAAAGGATCATACACCATGATCAAGTGGGGTTTATTCCAGGAATGCAAGGATTCTTCAATATATGCAAATCAATCAACGTGATACACCATATTAACAAATTGAAGGAGAAAAACCATATGATCATCTCAATAGATGCAGAGAGAGCTTTCGACAAAATTCAAAACCCATTTATAATAAAAACCCTGGAGAAAGTAGGCATAGAGGGAACTTTCCTCAACATAATAAAGGCCATATATGACAAACCCACAGCCAACATCGTCCTCAATGGTGAAAAACTGAAAGCATTTCCACTAAGATCAGGAACAAGACAAGGTTGCCCACTCTCACCACTCTTATTCAACATAGTTTTGGAAGTTTTAGCCACAGCAATCAGAGAAGAAAAGGAAATACAAGGAATCCAAGTCGGAAAAGAAGAAATAAAGCTGTCACTGCTTGCAGATGACATGATACTATACATAGAGAATCCTAAAGATGCTACCAGAAAACTACTAGAGCTAATCAATGAATTTGGTAAAGTTGCAGGATACAAAATTAATGCACAGAAATCTCTGGCATTCCTATACAC
>NW_021699682.1:0-1262 GCF_005190385.1 Monodon monoceros
GTATTGAAGTAAGTCTTCGAAGAGGACATGAAAGCGGGACAGAATTTCAGGAAAACGATTTCAGGGGGTAGACTGGAATTGCACTTAAAGCATAGGAAAAGAGGCAGAATGTCGAAAATGATGCACTTGGCCAAAAAGGGCGTATGCGTTTTTTCCTGAATATATTCAGGAAAAAACGCATATGCACTTTTTGGCCAACCAAGCAAGTGTGTAAAGGAAATCTGCACTACAATGAAGTCTCACTGCCCCCCGGTCAAAAGGGCCATGTGAAAAAAGTGTAAAATCCAGAAAGGCAGGATAGGTCATGGAGAACAGGGAGCCTTGTTATGCTGATTGTCGGGATGTAAATTGCCAACAGCCACTCTGGAGAAGAGTATGGTGTTTCCTAAAACACGTAGGAAACAAGGCAACACAGCCTATGGCATTTCAACTTATGGTCCTATAGCTTAGGGAAATTAAAATCAAAAACACACAGCCACCCCAAAGTTTGGGACGGCTCTGTTTACAAGAACCTCGTCTACGGTACAAGTTAAATATCCGAGAAAGCAAAAAATGGATAAAGAATTTGTGGTACATCCGTACAATGGAATATCACTCAGCAATGAAATCTACGTCATCAGGCCCATAGCGGCATAATGAGTGGATTCAGGTACGATGATTCTACGAGAAATAAGTCACACAAAACAAGAAACATCATAAGATATCACTAATACACGGAATGTAAACTTGGCGACACATGAACTGAATTACAAAACAGAACATGGTCTCAAATTTAGAAAACCAACTTATGGTTGCTTATGGGGAAAGGTGTGTTGGGGTGCTGCATAAAACCAGAGATTGAAATTAGCACAGATACCGTTCCATAAGCCAAATATATAATAGACAAGACCTACTCCTTGCTCAACGAAATGGACTCAACACCTCATATTCAATGCCTGGGAATATATCTGACAAGTAAGAATCTAAAAACCCATGGATTTATATGTCTCCATAAGGAAATCAAGCGTGTGTATTGTGGCCTAAATGCAGCAGTGAAAATCCGATAAATCCCATTATCAAAATAAATTTCAAAAACAAAACACAATGACAGTGAAATAGAGAGCAATTCTTAAATAATTCATTAAGGGCTTGTGATGCAACCTGGATTTACCACATCTCCAACCAGAGCTGGGTGTGACATAAGGCTGGACACTTTGGGCTGATAGCATTGGTGAGGTTCGTTGAGCAAACGCAGACCCTTTGAAGTCATACTGCATGGTACC
>NW_021699683.1:0-3643 GCF_005190385.1 Monodon monoceros
TTCTCCCTTCAGTTCCAGTGTCTCAGCCTGTCCTCACCCTCAGGGCTCCAAGGGCCCAGACTGTGGTAGGGGACATGATGGAGCTTCACTGTGAGGCCCAGAGAGGCTCTCCCCCGATCTGGTACCACTTTTATCATGAGGATGTCAGCCTGGGGAGCAGCTCAAGCCCCTTTGGAAGGGGAGCTTCCTTCAACCTCCTTCTCACAGCAGAGCATTCTGGGAACTATTTCTGTGAGGCCGACAATGGCCAGGGGTTCCAGCGCAGTAACACAGTGTCACTCACTGTCAGAGGTAAGTGGACCCAACTACAGCACAGCCAGGGACAGACCATCTCCCCCACCTTCACCTGTAGCCAACATTGGAGGTACCACAGGGCCATTTGCTGTGTGACATCATTGCTACACAGCCTCCAACTGAGAGTTCTGTATTCTACATTTTCAGGAACTCGCACCTTCCCTTTGCTTGCTTTGCCTCTCTTGGTAGCAGCAGTGCAAGGCATTGTGACTAAAAGTTTCCTAACGTACGAATAAAGGCTTTTAAAACACAAATTGCATCCTGGCCAACAATGATCAGCAAGAAAGGAAATTATAAAGTTCAACATGTCTCACCTCAGAAGAGATTTAGTTGGAGTTTCCTTTGTCAGTCAATCAATAAAAAGGCCAACTCATCCTTTCACTGGCTCATGAATTTCTCTCTAGCTTCTCCTGACCCTGTCCCAGAGCAACTCAGACCTCCAGCCAGAGCTCCTGCTAAAAGACCTTTCAACATCACTCTCCTGACATCTTACCTCTCATTCAGCTATAGCACTCTCTCTCCTACCTGGCCTCTCATGGGCTGACCTCCTAGTCATGCCCACTTTCAGTGCAGGCTTGGCACCTCACTCATAGTCTTCCTCTCTACCCTACACTCTGTCATCGTTCCATAACTCGTCCACATGGATGACCCACTCGACACCATGGCTTGTCATTCTTTCTGCCACCCACTGACACGTACGTACACTACTCCAATCACATGACCTCCTCCTAGCCCTCTACTTGTTTCTTCAAATCCTCCAATCACTAGGGGCAGGACAGGAATAGAGACGCAGATGTAGAGAGTGAACCTGAGGACACGGGGATTGGGAAGGGTAAGCTGGGATGAAGTGAGAGAGTGGCATGGACATATATACACTACCAAATGTAAAATAGATAGCTAGTGGGAAGCAGCCACATAGCACAGGGAGATCAGCTCGGTACTTTGTGACCACCTAGAGGGGTGGGATAGGGAGTGAGAGAGGGAGACGCAAGAGGGAGGAGATACGGAGATATATGTATATGCACAGCTGATTCACTTTGTTATAAAGCAGAAACTAACACACCATTGTAAAGCAATTATACTCCAATAAAGACGTTTAAAAAAAACAACAGGAATTAAAAAAAATAAAATCCTCCAATCATTATTTTTCTCAGACCTCAACAGAACCCCCAGTTCATTAACACCTTTACTTCCTCCCAGACAATCACACCCTCGACTCCCACCACCATTTGAGTGTTTGTCTCTGTATCCATCCAGTAACTCATCCCTCCTCTTCCTAAGGTATAGAAGACTGCTTCCTATGAAAGGTGAACATCTCCATCTCACCTCTAGAGTCCATCCTTCCTTGCATTCTCAGACACTTTGAACAACTTTCTCTCCTGCTTTATAGGACCCTTCCCATTGACATTTAACATGCTATGTCTCTCCCATGTCTAAGAAAAAACCCTAACTTGGTCCCACTTATGTCTCCAGCCACTGCTCTATTATGGCTAAACTTCCAGTAAAGAGTCAGTTGCACAGATTGTCTCCATTTCCTCCTTACCTTCTTGGATTTAACACTTGGTCTCTTCCGACCTTTATATAAAAAATGATTCTCACAAAGGTCACAGATGACCCCCATGGCTTTAGATGCAATGGCCATTTTCCAATCCTCACCTTACTTGGTCTCTCAGAAATAGTATTTCTTTCTTCTTGAAACCCTCCCTTCCTTGGCTTCAATGACTTCACCTTCTCCTGGATCTCCTTTCTCTGCCACTCCTTCTCAGTTCCCTTTACTAGCTCCTCCTTTTATAGACAAACTTTAAAAGCATTGGTGTGTCCCAGAGCTTTGTCCTGCATGTACCCTCTTCTCTTATATATGTTCTTTCTCTGGATAATCCTGGGGGTGTCATCTATAAATGATTCTTAAACTTTTATCTCCAGAAGAGACCTCCTACCTGAGCACCTGCCTATGCCATATCTCTTAAAGGCTCATGAACTTGAACATCTCTAAAACTGAACTCATGGAACTCCCCCCATATCTGGTCCTCCTCCAAGTGTCCCTAGCTCTGTGAAAGACACATCCATTCACCCATATATACAAGGCAAAATCCCAGGAGTCTTCCTTGCCATTTCTCTCCCTTGGTCTCCATAGCCAGTTAATCATTGACTCCTATTGATTTTATTTCCAAAATAGTCCTTGGATCTTTTCTTTCTATCTTTACTGCCACTATCATAGTCAAATCTACCACCATTTCAATTACTGCAACGCCACCACTCCACCCCTAATAACCTCTCCATTCCATTTCTGTCCCATTACAATCCATTTTGCACACTGAGATCAAAATTGTCTTTAAAAAAGACAGGTTTGATCATCTCATGCCCCTGTATAGAGACACTTACAGGTTTCCCATTGCTCTGTGAAGAAGGATCAAAATCCGTACCATGGCTTGCGAAGCTCTGCCTAGCTCTCCAGCCTCCTATTTCATGGCACTCTTCAAACCCTTCTCTTACTGCTGCTGTCACCTCGTTTCAACAGCTCAAAAGCTCCAACCTTCTTCCCAGCTCAGGGCCTTTGCGCACACTGTTTGCCTGCCTGTGCAGTCTTCACTCCCTTCCTCACCTGGTTAATTCAGATGTCACTTTGTGAGGAAGCATTACCTGACTAACCCATACTAGATCAGGCCCCATTATTATACATTTCACAGCATCCTATTCTTTACTGTGTATCAATTATAAATGTTTTAATTATGTATTTGTATTTCTATTTAATTGCTCTCTATCATCTCAACTAGATTGCAGGCTTCATGAGGGCAGGAACTGTGTCTTTCTCACTATTGAATCCCCAGCATATTGTGTAGTTCCTGAGACTTTTAAACTGCTCAATTAATTTTTGATGAATGAATAAATATAAAAATGAGCCAATAACTTGATCAATATTTATTCTCTTTTGGGTCTTATTTTTGATGCGGCCAAGGCTCGGTTACATCTCTGGCTATGTAAGCAGCAGTCTCCCCTGTTTCTCATTTTCTATTGAACTGATTTCTCCTTTTCTCCAATTGTCTTCTGACTTCTCAGATACTTGGGTTTCAATTTAATCTCTGTTTTCAGATTCCCCAAACACTTTTGCGATTGTATATCGAAGTATTCCAGACTATATATAACACTACACAAATGATTTGTTTCTTCAGATATGAAGAAATTATAGCTGAGTTCTGAGTGATGTCACAAGGTCATTAAAAACAGAAAAACATTCTCCTGTTTGAAATGTCTTTTCTATGGAAGAACAAATTTAAACAGCATGAACTGATGGTTAACTATCTTTCTCCCTTCAGTTCCAGTGTCTCAGCCTGTCCTCACCCTCAGGGCT
>NW_021699684.1:0-9652 GCF_005190385.1 Monodon monoceros
GTGTGTGTGTGTGTGTGTGTGTGTGTGTGTGTGTGTGTGTGTGTGTGAGAGAGAGAGAGAGAGGAGAGAGAGAGAGAGAGAGAGAGAGAAAGAGGACTAGCAGGAGTCGGCCACGTTAGGTTTTCTGGTCGCCTCTCAGAACAGTGCAGCCCATGAAAGAGGAGTCTTGATTTTTCTCATGGTAAACATAACAGGATGGAAAAGTTACTGAATTGACTGTTTTATTTTTACAAGTGTCTGCTGCCCCATCTGCCCTGTGAGGAGAGGGTTTTCTCACTGCTGAGTCTGAGCTGAGGCCATCTGGAGGGATCAGAGAGTGTGGGAGTATCACCCTGCTAAGGCTGAGCAAGACCTAGAAGGTGGCTTCGCCACAGGATTTCCGCCCTCTGCATTGCGTTGCCAGTGCTGTGGAAAGTGAGGCACTGGAGGCCTTGCTTCCCGCAGCCTCTGGGGAACAGGGTGGGTCACTGCCCTCTGAGAGTGTTTGCAGTTTTTTGTACACTGTTGCTACATAGTCAAGTTCCTTCATGGCAGAGACATATTTTCTGTTTCGGTGTTAGGAGTCAGCCCATGTAAAGTCTCTTAGACTTGCTTAGAAGAAAAAAAAAGTCACCTTTTGTTTTTAGAATTCTAGGAGGAAGAAGTTCCCCATAGAACCATGCTTCCTCCTTCTCCTTCTCCTTTGTCTTCTCCACGCACAGTGCTTATTGGGGGCTTCTTCTAACCCTCCTCAACAGAGGGGAGTAGTCGGTCTTCTGATGGACATGGATGTGCGTCTCATACCTTGTACTTAACATATTTGTCATTTCCATCTAGTGCTGTGTTAATATCTTTGTTGATCTCCCCACCTGATCTTTTTTTTTAAACAGCTTAGCCTGAGCCATATTTTTGTTCATTTACAAAAAGGATTTAATAACCACAATGTGATTTTTGCCACAACTGTATGATTTTTAATATTTCTGAAGTGTTCTCTAAGCCCATCCTAGTTGAGAGTGGATTTAGCGTTAGAAGAAATACCTGGAGAAATCTCCACAGTGGGATGAATTTTTGCTTAAAGAGAAATGAGAGTTGATAATATAACTCTATATCCTGGTCCCACCTGCATTTCACATCTACATCTTTACAAAAAATAGGAGACATGCAGGATAGTCAACTCAAGCATTTCTAGGGAAGAGGAGATTGTTTAATGGTGATGAAATAATGCAGATGGCTCTTTGAGTTCTTATTCTTGAAGACTCTAAAAGAAGTCAGACCTGAGGCTGTGCAGTTTATACTGCCCAGTTGGGGTGGCAGTCGTTTCTTCTGAGCACTGCTGGGATGGAATCTATTTCCCCAAGGCTCTGCAGCTGTCAACCTTAATGGCGTCAGCCTTGCTCCATCAGGGCACCCCCCCCCCACTTGGGGTAGGTGGGAAAGCACCCCAGAGTCAGCCTGTGCACTCTGGGGTGAGCTTGCAACAGAGACCACACCATCCAGAAGAGCTGTGTATTCCACGTCACCTGACATGTCACCTAAAGCAGTAAGACATTTGAGATTTTCAAGTACATTGTGAATTGCTAAGTACTGCTATCTATAGAATATACTACATCAGGTTGACTTGAGGTCATCACAGGCCCTGGGAACCTACTTTTAGGCAGACTCTCCTTTGGAAGCCAGGAGCCTTCCACTCCTGTCTCTGAAAAGGCAGCTTCACACTTCGACAATGTTTTTGCATTAGCTTGATAACCTTTCAGGGATGGGTGAAGCCTAATCGGGACATTTAAAAAATGATATCTCTCACCTTCAGAGTAATCCAATAGTTTGTCCTCCTAACCCCCTTAAAAATTAATAACTAAAAAGAGAAATAAAGAATCCCATTTGGTGTTGATTCTAACAGACTCCTTGAGCTGAGGCTGGCAGTCACGTGATTTGATTTTGTGTGTCTGCTACATGAAGCTTTTGAAGTGAAAAGGGCATGTCTCTCCCCTAAATCTTTGTTGACAGTGATGATCTGTGAGCCTGAGCTTGTCCTAGAAAATGAGACTGTCCACCTGGCAAGGGGAGCGCAAAGAAAAGCCTCCTTAACTCAGAATTGAGCACAGCAGGAGGGCCTCTGTGGAAGAAGGAAGTGCTTTTGGCTGAAAAAGCAAGATTAATATCTAGAAGGTGGCGAGTCATTGCTTCTGTTCCTGCAGCAATTAGGTTGTTGAATTAAATAGGTTTCCTTCAGTTTGCATTCTGAGTTCTTAACCCCAAACAGGGGCCACTAGAACAGCAAAAAAAAGGCATTTAACCCCCTGGAGATAGGCTTTAAAAGATACAAAAGCAGCAGCCTTGTCATTTTCCAGGTTCATCACCATTTTGATGTGCTACCCGCTCTTCCACCCCCACTGCAGCCAGGCCAGATGTGAAGATTCTATAAATATTTGAGTTGGGGAACATAAATTCTGGTTCTGGAACAATTACCTACTAAATTGCTCACCATCTGTGGACGTTATCCATGGGATGTGCCTTTCAGGGAGCGTTTCAACAATACAGTAAAATCACTCTTCCGGGCTTGAGGCCCCAATCAGGCATTAGGATCAAAATCTTAAGTCTTTGGAACTTCTCAGGAAGAAAGCAAGATACCCATTCCCGATGCTGGGCCTTGAGACTGGACTCCCTGTCTGTACAGTGGGGTGGAGTGGCTCACCTTCAGGAAGTCATTTCTCCAGTAATACTGGAAGTATTACTGATACGAGACTGGCTTTCTGGAAGTAATACTGATACGAGCCTGGCTTTCTGAACACTTTTGTGCTGAATTGAAAATGTTAACCTAAAGCAATAGATCCATGTAGCCTCTTCTACCTCATTACTGTCCCATTGGAAAAAAACAGCATTTCAGTGTTAAGGCTTGGTCTTAACATAATAGATATGACTTATGCCAGGGAAGATAGAGGCTGATTATGGAGACATCCACAACCGGAACAGATAGGCCTGCTCCACGGAAGTCCTCCACGGGGGCAGGTTGAAGTTAGGTCTTGGAGAGCTTCCAAAGCACTGGGGGGAGGGGAGGACTTCAAGGGCCTTCGCTCAGCCAGCAGGCGGCCTGTGCTCCTCCCGAGGACATGAAGGATTCGGAGGGAGCTGCAGGCACCTAAGCCACGGTGCGCAGACACAAACCTGCCCTTTTGCCTCCTCCCACGTGACTGAGAGCATTTTTTGCTCAGAATCCAAAAGGATTCTGTCCTCCAAAATCCAGTTTGCTTCAGGTGTTTTGTTTCGCCTCTGAGAACCTCACCCTTGCACTCACCCGTTCATGGACGTAGATGTGCTGCTCAGGGCACAGATTCACGAGGGAGTCCAGGGCCCAGCAGTTGCACAGTGTTGCATTTTGTAGTTAGAAAAACAGTTGGTCCACTCTATTATAAAAGAGACACAGTGTGGGGTGCAGTTTTACAAATGTCAGGTCCGTTTTTATTGTCTCATGGTCTGAAAACATTCAAACTGATTTATAATTGAAGAAAAAGTTGGTTAAAATGAATAAAATGTCAGTTAGTGCATCTATCTTAAAGATAACTACCAGTGTACACCATGTGTTTAAGGAAGTAGGAGCATTTGAGGATGTCGTAAAAGTAAAGCAGGTATCTCTGGCCTACCCAGGTGTTTCAGAGGGAGGATGTGGAAGCCTATTAGTAGCATCTTTATATTTGATTTTGTATAAAGAGGCCAGTCTTTATTTCAAGGACCTTTTTCCCACCTACTCAATCACCTTGGTAGGGGATGGGCTCTAAGGAAGAAGCAGTGAGGCCCCAGCTCTATTTGCTGAGCTACAGGGTATGATCTCCAAACAGCATGAGGCGTATTTGAGGGGTTTCCTAACTCTGCTCACCTCCACTCCACTCATCTACCATCAGCACCAGAAGGGTTAAACTCCCTGGGACCATTCCATTTCTGAAACAGATGAACTAGAGGTGCTTCCGAACCCTGTCTTCACAAGTGTATCGCACAGGTGCAGTCTCCCTTTGGCCAAGTTCAACAGGTGTTTCCAGGGAACCCTTTGGATGGAGATAAAGTAGCCAAGATGTATTGAGTTTAACTTTTTCTGAAGGACAAAGTCTTTGTCCCTTTCCCCTCATGTTTTAGCTGAGACCTAAATGACAAAGTCTCCAGAACTGAAGACAGAGAGCCAGGGGCCCATGTACCCAGGGACCAGTCCCCTGGGGATCACAGAGACTCAAACCAGACTATTCTGATTCCACCAGAACTCCACTGCTGTCCCCTTCCATCAGGACCACCCAGAAAAGCAAACAACTTAGCCTTTCCACCCCTAGGTCACCTGGTTCCTTGGTGACCATTCTGCAGAGTGAGAATGGATCACCTGTTTAGGCAGTGTGCTGTATATTTGTAGAAAGCGTAAAAAGTGGAGTGGCCAATGGGCTGAGTACTCATCCTTGGAGAGGGTAGCAGAATAACCCCAGATGAGCTCAACAAAACCCCAGGGAATCCAAGGAAAGGCGCTTGTGTGGGAGGAGGGGTTGGTTATGGTCCCTTAACCTCTTGGGACCTTTCACAACTGGGGTTTGGAATAACGTCGCCCTTACCCCTATCCAAATGTGCTCCAGGACGTAGGAGCTCCTGACCCAGGGGTGCATGGTCTTGTTTTCCATTTTTTCATTTGCAAAACAACCTTGCTTGGTATTGTATGGAAAAGCGAGTTTTCCTCCCTGCCCACCTGGAGCTGCCTGCCCAGGCCTGGCTTCTTCCCCAGTCTCTCAGTGCTCTTAGGAGCTGAGGGGAGCAGAATGGGTCCAGAGGAGGTGGAAGGAAACTGAGTTTTCCTGCACCCTTTCTCTAGGAGGCTGTTCTTAGGCTTCCTTCATACCTCTCTTTCCCGTGGGGGCAGGCAGGTTGTGGGGGAGGGCTGAAAAGAAAGTTCAGGTTTGGGTCTGAGACAGGTGCACAGCAGATGCAAGTCCCCCTTTTCCCCCTTTAATAGCCAGCCAGCCAGCCGTGTGTGACCATCCCCTTACTAAAGCATCCCCTCATGTGTGCCGGCTGCAGAGGACAGCAAAGCCCTCCCCCATAGTCTAGCTGGAGCTCTGGTACTATCCCTAGAATCCCACCACCCCTATATCTGACTCCTTTTTGTAAAAACATGCTTAAACCTGTGAGTGTGCTGTTCCTTTCTGTGTGCCCATCAGCTTCTTTCCCCTCGAGCTGTGTGGGAGGGAGGGCATTGGAACTGTAGGCTGTAATATTGTGCCAACCAATAAAAACCAGTATTTCACACGCATCCCTGCTTAGTCTCTGGTTTCTTTCTAAAAGTTTTCTTCGAGTCCTTCTCATCAGTCTTCTTTTGATTTTACCACCACCCTCTGCTGGACTCTTGAGAGTTGCCCCAGAGGTCAGAGGTGGCCGCATGGAAGATTTGCTGTTCGGGGAATTCAAGTAAGGAATGAAGTGAAGCCCAGGAAGGTAGTGAGAGTCAGTGCCAGGGACCCCCCCGACAGACACCCAGTGCTTCACTAGGAGCCCAGAGGGGCATGAGGGGACAGAGGTGAGCCACATCCAGGACAACAAGGGAGCACAACAAGGGGTGCTCTCCTGTGTGGAAGCAGAAGTTGGGCCTGGTGGAGTCAGGACGGGCTGGAGCGGCGTTTTGAAGATGCATGCTGGTAGGACTTGCAGGCAGAGAACAGGCAGGGCACCGCCAGGGGGAGAGCAACATGAAGTTAGCTGTGCCCCTCCGGCTGAAGACAGATGACAAGCATTATGGGCTGAAAAATAAAGCATGATGAGGCCAATTTAGGGAAAGCCCCAAAAGCCAGGCCGAGGAGTTTGGCTGCGTACGTGTGAAGTGCTCTTGAGCAGGGCAGTCGTGTAGAATCAGCCATGTTTGAAGAGGAGGCAGGAGAGGTTGGAAAGGAGCCACCTGGAAACTTGTGATGCCAGGCCTTAACGGACTCAAGGAGTGGACCTGGGGATGGAGAGAGGGCTGGAGAAGCAAGAATAAAGAGTGTATCACGATCAGATAAACGCGTTCATCCACTGAGGGCCCCTGGCCTCTCTGGGACTCGGGTGGCATCACCACTTCGTTCAGCCCCAGGGCAAATTCCCAGTCAACTGGTCAGAGCACCCTTTCCTCCTAAAATTCTGATTCTGCAGGCCTCCTTTATCCCATGATGATCACCGTCCCTTCCTCTATCAAAGGATTCTTCTGCCAGATTTAGCGTGTGTAATGAGGCTGTGAGCTTATGAACGCCGATGCAAGTGATACATGCAGGAAACCACCAAATGGCCACCTCTAATTGGGATCTGGGATTCCGGAAACTCTCCGCTCGCCCACATCAGATCGCGATGGGCCATTCTAAAGGTGACCCATCCCCATCACATTCACTACATGTTGATTGTTCTTCATTCTCAGGGTAAGTGCAAACTTTGGGATTACCTTGCTGCAGCCCAGTCTCCTAATAGTCTGCAGGACTTGTGGCAGGAGGGAGGGTGAGTGGGAGAGAAATCTCAAAAGGCCCCAAAACTTTGAGCATGAGTGACCAGAGGAAATCAGCCCAAAGAACACGAATGCCACCCTGACATTGCTGAAACCAGCACTGGGGACAGTGCTGCGACATGCATTGCACTTCCTACGCCCTTTGTCATTCTGAGGTGGCAGCTTTGACCAACTCAAGCCAGATTGAGTTGGCAGAATTCCTGCCCAAACCCCAGTCAGGCTGGCTCCCATCCTCTCTGGAGACCTGATAACCATGCTGAAGAAACCCTGTTGTTATAAACCATGGACTTGTTTGCTTTGTGGTTTCAGACACATTTGAGGTGTGAAAGGTTTCTTTTATCTCCTTGGTCTTGTGACACCCAGCTAACATCTCAGCATCTACGAGGCAGCCATGAGGCTCCATGTTCTATGGCCTGAATTCCAGCAATGTGCTCAAGCCGGGACATGCAGTCCTCACAGAGGCACCTGCTGGGGTGCCTGGGGGTGGGGTGATGGGCCGATGGAGAGAGCTTGGGCAGGGGGACCATGGAAGGGTAGGATGAGTAAGGGATTCAGAAAAGGGAGGGAGGATAGGGCAGGCTGCCTGCTATAATAGAAGGTGTGAGCTTTGGAATTAAACCAGGGTTCAGGTCTCCGCTCAGCCGTTGACAAGCTCTGTGATCTTGGGCAAGTTACTGTCTGTGTTCCTTCCTATTCATTGGGGGAGAAGTCTACTTTGTGGGGTCGTCGTGAGCGTTAAATAAGTGAAGGGGTGTACGTGATGCCAGAGTTGGTGTGTGATCGTTAAATAGTGGCTGTGAGTGAACACCTGTTTGGGAAATGCCAAGGACTGTGCTGAGTTCACTAAATAAGACAAGTCACAACAGACACAATCACAATGCAAAGTGACAAATGCAATAAAAAGAAGGCAGAGAGAGTGACTAACTCCATCCCAGTGGGGCCACCATCTGAGAGGATTCATGAAGGGTAAAGGAATTCTCGACCAAGGGGACAGCATGTGCAAGGGTGCTGTGCTCGGTTAACAGCGAGTTTGCGGGGGCTGGAACGTGATAGCCGTGATGGGGAGGGAGGAGGGAGAGCCAGGAGGTGCCACGGGAAAGGTCAGCTGGGGTCATGTGGCTTGGCTGGCTGTTTGAACTTTACTCCGCGTGACTAGGAAGCCAACAAAGGTTTTAAAACAGCAGTGACTACATCGGGTTGGGCATTTGTGGAAGATGATACTACTCTCTCCTGAGTGCTCCTGGGTTGTTGTTCCAGGACTTTATGCCAGGTGGTGTGTTCACTGCTTTACAATTTCATCTTTGCCATCCTTGTGACACATAGGACCTTTGGTCATCACCTTCGTGATGGTAAAGGAAATGGCAGCCTAGGGAAGCAAACTACTTTTTAAAAGAACTGGAGAAACCAATTCTAAAAATCACAAGGTAGAGTGCCAAGTGACAGAGAAGTAGATAGAGATAGAGAAGTGAATTAGGAAACTGAATAGAACAGGGGACCGAGAAACAGACCTATGCGTATGTGGGAATATGGTAAGAGCCAGAGGAGACATGCACCCGAGTGGGGAAAGGATTGGTCCTTCAGTAAATGGTGTTGGAACAATTGGCTAGACAAATGAAAAAAAATAAATTTAGATCCCTACCTCACACCATACAGTGAAAATAAACTCGCAAATGTGTAAAATGAGTCATAAAGCTTTTAGAAGAAAATACAGAAGTAATACATCCAAGGTCACACAGGTAATAAATGGAAGAATTGTAGTCAAACCCAGGGGGTCTGACTCCAGAACCTGCCTTCTCACCCACTTAGTAGTACTCTCACCTGGTCACTTTAGAGTGTAAGATGGACCACAGCAAGCGGAAACTGAAATCAGGGAGGTGGTGAATGAATTTGCATCTAGTCCCCAAACACCTGACATGAAGGGTTGCTGAGGAGGCAGAGGGAGAGACTTCCTCATGTCCTCATGTAATCACCATCACTCAGCCAACAGGTTGGGCACTGATGAGGTGCCAGCCCACTGCCAGGTGTCTGTGAGGGAGATCATCAGGAACTCCACGAATAGGTATTGAGAGTGTATGGGTAGCCATGACACTTAAGAAGGTGTGAAGAGGATAAAAATAAGGGAACAGTGGTGAATCATTATGTGGTTAGGCCTGGAAGGATTTTAGGGATCATCTAATACTCTCATTTTACAGATTGGGAAATAGGCACAGTGAGAAGGGACTTTTCACGAGTATTCGAGTTTGGAACCCTGAGCAAAGAATACATATCTCTGGCCATGCTGTAAATAACCAGCTCTTCTGGCTCTGTGGACATGAAAGTATATTTTTTAATGGTTATCCCATTCTTGGCCACCAAACTCTATCTAAGCCGGTGCCAAGTCTAAACCCACGTCCATCACTTCATCACTCACTCACTCACCATTATTTACTTGGTATTTCTTGTCCCTATCTCCTCCCCCTGCAGCCCCCCTACAGAATCCCAATCCTGAATTCACCCCTCCTATGCAAGAGCGGAGCCTGCCCAGAGAAAACCATGTCCTGTGGGGTCACTATGGGTTTATGCGTCCCCTCTAGTGGGCCTCCAGTGCCGCCCATCAATGGCTACTGACTGGCACACTGACGAATCCAAAGGCCACTTATCTTCTCCCTGATTTCACTGACCCCCTCCCTGCCACCTGCCCCCACCACCACCACAGTGTCCTGGCTACACTTCTGGTTCTCCTCCTACCCATAGCTTTCAGAGTAAAGTTCTAATACCCTAGAGTAGTACCCAATATCTTTTGTGATTTGGCCCCTGCCCACCTCTGCAGACTCATTTCTTGCCACCCACCTTGCCCTTCTTTTCCCCTGGCCTCATAGAACATTTTGCAGTTCTTCAAAGGTACCATGTACCATTGCACTGCTTCACAATTCACATGTGCTGTGCTATTCTTTGGGAAAGATGTCCAAGATCCTCTCCCCTAGGAGGAGCTGAGTGACTCCTGTGCATGCCCCCAGTCTGAAGGCGGGGAAATATCTCTGTTCTTTGCATCCAGCTGAATGGTTCAGAGCAGGTACCTGGAAATGCAGGTTGGAAGAAGCAAAGAGCCATGGCATTTGGGGATGTCCACAGCACAAAGAATGTCTGCCTAGTGTCACTCTGTTCTCTCAACAACACACACACACACACACACACACACACACA
>NW_021699685.1:0-1037 GCF_005190385.1 Monodon monoceros
TAGAACTTCAAGATTAATTCCTTCAGGAAGAGGTAAAATTGTCATTATATGCAGATGGTATGATACTATATATAGAAAACCCTAAAGACTCTACATGAAAACTACTACAACTGATAAATGAATTCAGCAAGCAGAACACAAGATTAACATACAGAAATTGGTTGCATTTCTTTATACCAACAATGAAATATCAGAAAGGGAACATAAAAAAACAATGCCTTTTAAAATCACAACCCCAAAAATAAAATACTTGGGAATAAACCTCACCAAGAAGGCAAAAACTTATATGCTGAGAACTGTAAAACATTAATAAAGGAAAGTGAAGATGATTCAAAGAAATGGAAAGACATCTCATGTTCTTGGGTTGGAGGAATTAATATTGTTAAAACGCTCATACTACCCAAAGCAATCTACAGATTTAATGTGATCCCTATCAAATTACCCATGACATTTTTCACGCAATTAGAACAAATCATCCTAAAATTCATACGGAACCATAAAAGACCCAGAATTGCCAAAGCCATCCTGAAGAAAAAGAACAACGTTGGAGGCATAGCCACCCCAGACTCAGACAGTACTCCAAAGTCACAGGAATCAAAACAGCGTGGTATTGGCACAAAAACAGACATATGGATCAATGGAACAGAATACAGAGCCCAGAAATAAATCCACACACCTCAGTTAATCTTTGACAATTAATCTTTGACAAAGGAGGCAAGAATATATAACGGGAAAAAGACAGTCTCTTCTGCAAGTGATGTTGGTAAAGTTGGACAGCCTTATATAAACCAGTGAAGTTAGAACACATCCTTTCACGATACACGAAAATAAACTCAAAATGTCTTAAAGACTTAAACATAAGACATGACACCATAAAACTTCTAGAAGACAACACAGGCAAAATATTCTCTGACATAAATCATACCAATGTTTTCTTAGGTCAGTCTCTCAAGACAATAGAAATAAAAATGAAAATAAACAAACGGGACCGAATCAAACTTACAAGCTTTTGCACAGCAAAGGAAACCATAAACAAA
>NW_021699686.1:0-2428 GCF_005190385.1 Monodon monoceros
GAGAAAACATCAACTGCAGATACAAGGGATGAGGAGGCAACAGCGGAGGATGTCTGAGGGGCTGCAGCTGAACGGCGCACGTGTCCAGTACAAAGATCACTGGTTACTGGTCACTTGTCACTGGTCACCGGTCACTTGTGATGATCCAAATTTATTTACAGACAAGTCCACGGAAACCCCAAGACTCTACCAAGTGGTAGTAGGTTTGGTAGGAGAATGATGTCACAAGGCAGGCAGTTTACAGGTATGAGATAGCCAATAGGGAGGTCCGATCCCCAACAGGAAGGCGGGGATGGGTGGAGAGAGTGTAGGAGAGCTAAAACAACACCTAAATTGCTGAGCTCTGGGGAGGAAATCCTAGAAGACAGATTTACCTCCCCCAGGCTCTTACATTAGGGAAATTGTTGCAACATTTCTTACAGACGTTCATTAATATCATTAACTAACAGTTACTTATATTCTACAGAGTATTATATTTTATGTATCATATACTTAGAGCTATATATATCTTATTTAATTAATATCCTTAGGAAGGCAAGAGCCATCTAGTTGAACTATTACCATTGTTCTGAAAACATATCTGTCTAATTAGTGAACTTATAGCAGCTTTTAAGGAGCAAAAGTAGGGATTAAGAAGCTCTTTTTGTAACTTGGTTAAAGCGCAGGGTGAACTTTGTTGAGTGTACCTTGTGGAGAGTGTTGTGGTCCAAGGCTCCTCTCTTTCAGTTTCGTCTCCTTGACTCCTACCTTCCTTGGGCTGGGCTAGGCTGGGCCAGGTTGGACTTGCGACTTACATTTCTCTTCTGCTTTCTTTTTTTTTTTCCATTATGGGCATTGTTTCTAGGACAAGCCTTGATCTTACATTCTTACCCTCATGGATGTTACTTCCTGTCAACTTCCAGCAACAGGAGTCTTCTTTTCAGTGCTTGATGCTTCTCAAAATAGACTCTGCCCATTGGAAGCAAATACTAAAGAGCTAGAGACAGCTGTTTGCAAAGCTTTCCTCTTCCAGCCTTTGGTTGCAATTCTTTTGCCCATAATTTGCTGCCTCTAGTTCCTTGGGCCACACAGGTATCCTGCCATCCAGCTCCTTTATATGTGAGAGGCATTCTGAATACGGTCCCTTTTTCTTTGCACAGAAGTATATACAGTGTGGCAGTTACTGTAATCTCCTCCCCCTTGCAAACAGCCACTCTAGAATCTTGGACCTCTAGGATTCTCTGTCTTGCATGCTTGGGTGCAAGACCAAGCAAAATGAAGAGGAGAATAATTAGAGAAGGGAGAGGACATTTCGTGGAGAACTGGGAGCAGATAAGGTGAAAGGGCACAGGAGAAAAGAGATTCATGTAGATTTTTGGTTTCTGTGGGAAACAAGTTGCCACACTTTGGCCTCATTTTGTATTACCAGGACAGACAGTCACAGATGTAAGTAGCTCGATAGTGCAGCAACAGACATGAATTCTGCACACTAAAGGGAACAGTCTTACATATATTTCTCATTTTGTTTTCTCTCATAGTACCTTATTAATAGCATTCACTGGTATGTTTGTAGAACACAGATTTTTTATAATGCTCTGGTTTTGTTCTCATGGTTATTTCCTTGTCATATTTTTAAGCACTCCAACATTGTAAGACATACTGCATGTTTTTCTCTTGACGATTGTTTATCTTGAAGCATCATGAACGAACTTGACCTGTTGGATTTTGTGGAGAAACTTTAAAAAGCGTCTGTGAAAAAGGCATTGCGGTGAGTCGCATTATGCACCCAATTGTAAGGAACAGATATCTGCCATCAGCCCAACTTGGCCTGGGTTGCCTCTGTTTTAGTTCCCGTGGTTGGTGCTTTTCTCCCCAACCACTCTTGTGACTGTGATAATGTGAGTCAGGGCTGAGTTGCTAATGATTTATATGTGAGGTAAGCTGGTTTGAGGGAGGAAATCTATGGATCTAGTCATTTTCCTTGGTGGTAAGCTTTCAGGAAGGGGTGCAAAGATTGATCTTTCTGGGGACTTTTCTGGTACTAGGAAGATATCCCATAGATGGGACCTCCAAAGACACACATTTAATTTTTAGGCCTGTTTTTCCTATTATGAGATATGAGTTTTTTCACTGATGGGGATGATGCTTATCTGAGAAGAAATTGTGAAAGGTGTTGTAGTATAGAGATGTGGCTTAAGCTTTTAAGTGTTTTTCAAGGTTTTTCCCCTAAGCTTCCTACTTCAGATGGCCTACTCACATGATACTAGTATGTGATGTGAGGCTAACAACTTACTAAATACCTGCAAGCCAGATCAGTGTCTCTTTTCTCTATATTTCCATGGAAATCAAGGGACCCATAGCTACTGCAGGTTAGGGTGGGTGGTGTGAGATTGGGGGAAGTGTGGTAAGACACATTTTGGTATCAGTAAAATGTTTACATATTAAAATA
>NW_021699687.1:0-1447 GCF_005190385.1 Monodon monoceros
GGGGTCGAGTCCACACCAACAGGAGCCGGGTCTCCTCAGGACCCGCTTGGCCTTCAGCTTTGGGACACTGTGGGGTCCAGTTCATGCTGACAGGAGCCTGGTCTCCTCATGACCTGCTGGGAGGTGATGCCACTGAGGGAGAAGGTGAGGAAAAGTGGGCAGAAGGTTCCTGTGCGTGGCTGACCGCTGAGGGTGTCTGTCTTCAGAGGACCCAGGAGAGGAAGGGCTTGATCTGGAAAACTGGGTTTTTTGTCCCCTCTTGTGTGTGCTGTAGACAGAGTGCAGTGTTGTTCTTTGGCGTGTGGCATCTGATTTTCCCAGCACCGTTTATTGAGGGGACTGTCCCTTCCCTGGTGTATGTTCTTGGCTCCTTTCTTGTGAATTAACTGACCACATACCTGTAGGTTGCTTCCTGGGTCCTCTGCTCTGTTCCTGTGGTCTGTGTGCCTGTTTTTGTGCCCATTCCACACTTTTTGGGGACTGTAGCTTCGTAATGTAGTGTGAAATCAGGGAGGGAGACGCCTCCAGCCCGTTCTCCTTCCTCAGAGTCACTTTGGCTCTTTTGGGTCCTTTGTGGTTCCACACACAGCTTAAGATTATTTGTTCTGTTTCTATGGAAAGTGTCTTTGGACTTTTGGTAAGGATTGCATTGAATGTGTACATTAATTTTGCTAGACTGCATATTTTTTAAAAATTAAACAAAAATTTGGGTCACACCATGTAGCATGCAGGATGCGTGATCTTAGTTCCCCAACCCGGGATCGAACCCGCACCCCCTGCAGTGGAAGCACAGAGTCCCAACCCCTGGATGGCCAGCGAATTCCCACCATAGAATGCATATTTTCACAGTATTTTTTTTTTTTTTTTGTGGTACGCAGGCCTCTCATCGTTGTGGTCTCTCCTGTTGCAGAGCACAGGCTCCAGAAGCACAGGTTCAGCGGCCATGGCTCACGGGCCCAGCCGCTCCGCGGCATGTGTGATCCTCCCAGACCGGGACACGAACCCGTGTCCCCTGCTTCGGCAGGCTGACTCTCAACCACTGCGCCACCAGGGAAGCCCTTGTTTTGTTTTGGTTTTTTGCGGTATGCGGGCCTCTCACTGTTGTGGCCTCTGCCATTGCAGAGCACAGGCTCCGGAAGCACAGGCTCAGCGGCCATGGCTCAAGGGCCCAGCCGCACCACGGCATGTGGGTTCTTCCCGGACCGGGGCACAAACCCACGTCCCCTGCATTGGCAGGCGGACTCTCAGCCACTGCCCCACCAGGGAAGCCCCTCCATTTATTTTCGTCTGTTCAGTGTCCTCTATCAGTGTCTTCCAGTTTTCAGTGTGCTGGTCCTTCACGTCCTTGGTTAAATTTACTCCTAGTTATCTTTTTGGATGCAATTGTAGTGGGATGTTTTAAAAATTCTTTTTCTGATGGTTCATTATCAGTGTATAGAATCACAAA
>NW_021699688.1:0-5229 GCF_005190385.1 Monodon monoceros
TTCTCCATTGAATCTGAATGAGATCTTTCAAGGATAGAGTAATCTTGATTGTAGCTTCTTCCCTTTCATGACTTTAAATATGTCATGCCATTCTCTTCTGGCTTGTAGAGTTTCTGCTGAGAAATCAGCTGTTAACCTTATGGGAGTTCCCTTGTATGTTATTTGTGGTTTTTCCCTTGCTGCTTTCAATAATTTTTCTTGTCTTTAATTTTTTCCAATTTGGGCTCCAGGCGTGCGGGCTTCACTAGCTGTGGCACACGAGCTCAGTAGTTGTGGCTCACAGGCTCTAGAGTGCAGGCTCAATAGTTGTGGCACATGGGCTTAGTTGCTTTGTGGCATGTGGGATCTTCCCAGACCAGGGCTCAAACCCGTGTCCCCTGTAGTGGCAGGCAGATTCTTAACCACTGGGCCACCAGGGAAGTCCCTTTTTTAAAAAATTTTTTTTATTTATGGCCGTGTTGGGTCTTCGTTGCTGTGCATGGGCTTTCTCTAGTTGCGTCGAGTGGGAGCTACTCTTCGTTGCGGTGTGTGGGCTTCTCATTGTGGTGGCTTCTCTTCTTGTGGAGCACGGGCTCCAGGCGTGTGGGCTTCAGTAGTCGTGACACACCGGCTCAGTAGTTGTGGCTTTCGGGCTCTAGAGTGCAGGCTCAGTAGTTGTGACACACAAGCTTAGTTGGTCCGCAGCATGTGGGATCTTCCCAGACCAGGGATCGAACCCGCTTCCCCTGTATTGGCGGGCCGATTCTTAACCACCCTGCCACCAGGGAATCCCTCCTTAACTTTTTAAAAATAAAAAGAGGTAAACTTTTGTGAATGCTATTAGAGGTTTTTTAAAAGTTGGAGTTCACTGAAGGCCTTAACAGTAAATAAACAAAATTTATTTCCTACACTTTACTATATGGACTATAATTGCAGTAGAGCTCAAGTTAACGTTTTTCTTTAATGGCATGACTATTCTGATTTCTCTTAATTCGTCATAGAGTACAAATTTCATTTCTGAGTCTTATTTAAACTTATGTAAGATATAGTCCTGGTTCTTCCCTCAACCTCCACTCCTCCCCCCACCGAAAACCATTGAAGTTCCATTGTAATTCTTTACTTTTCAAAATTTCACCCTCTTTTGGTCCACAAAGTAGTCTGGATTTGCCACATTAATTTTTTAAAATAAAAAAACCCCCATAGTGTATCTAGATTCAGTTATAGTAGCCTAGCAAATAACTTCTGTTAAGTTATGTGGGGTCCTAGTTCCGCTACCAGGGATCGCATCTGTGCCCCCTGCAGTGGAAGCACGGAGTCTTAACCATTGGACTGCCAGGGAAGTCCCTTAACTAGAGTCTTTTGCAAGTACCAGTACTTTTGTTATCTAAACAGTGTTTGGAAATCTTGATTATTTCAGAAACATTACAGACCTAAATATATATCCAAAAGAATTGAAAATTGGTACTCAAGTAAATACATTGTTCATACATGTTTATAGCAGTACTATTCACAGTAGCCAAAAGGTGGAAATAGTCCAAATGTCTGTCAGTGGATGAAGAGATAAACAAATTGTGGTACATGCACACAGTGGAATATTTATTATTCAGCCATAGAAAGGAAGGAAGTATCTGAAACATGGTAGAACATGGATGAAACTAGAAAACATGCTAAATGAAAGAAGCCAGATACAAAAACTCACATTCTATATGATTCTATTTATATGAAATATACAGAATAGATAAACCCGAAGAGGCAGAAGTGGGATTGGGGTGGCCGTGGGGTGGGGAGAATGGGGAGAAACTGCTTAATGGGTAAAGGGTTTTACTTTGGAGTGACAGAAGTATTTTGGAACTAGATAGAGGTGGTGGTTGTACTATATTATGAACATACTAAATGCCATTGACTTACTTTAAAATTGTTTGTTTTCTTATGTGAATTTCACCTCAGTAAATTATTTTAAAAAGCTACAAAGATAGCTTACTTTAAAATTGCCATAATGTGATAAACAATGTTAGTGTTTTCAAAATTGGAAATAAGTTAGAATGCAGATGTTTTTACAAACATTGGTATTTTAATAAAATGTGAATAAACTTCTTAACTCTAAAAGGTTATTTTTCATCCTTATTTAAAGCTGCAGATGAAAACTGCAAAAATAGAAGTGAAACCTGTAACAGTGCCTATAGTAAAAATACAGTAAAGACACCTGCTCACCTCGTTTTAGATGTTTATTCTAATGAGATGAAATGTTTTAGTTTATTTCTTCTTCTAGTTCAGTCTGTAATACTAGCTGCAAGATAATTTATCACTGAAAAATATAAAAGCATAATATAATTAGAAGTCAAATACTCATACATATTTGTACTACCATTGATTGAGTTTAGTATGTTTATCAGAATTAAAAAGTTGCTTACTTTACATAATTTGAACATACATTAACTGAAAATTATATATTTTCACATGTCTGTGGTCTCAGCCCCTTTTCTAGAATCTAGGATTAAAGTAAATTATTACTGGCAATCATGCTTAATTATTTTAAAGTGTTATATATGATCTTTCTGGATAGAAATTACTATATGAAATTATTTTCCTAAATTTACATAGTTTAGAAGTGTTAGTTTAATTTTTCAGTATATTTCCATATTCAATATATTTAAATAGTTATATCAGACAATTTGCAAGATAGAGTTTTACTAATTTAAAAAAAAAATCTGATTTCAATATACAGATGTTAATCTACTAAATTACTGATTTTCTTTTCTAGAATTGAGAGCATACAAATAAAATAAAATGACAACTTCCTGGAGTGATCGGTTACAAAATGCAGCAGATATGCCTGCTAACATGGATAAACATTTCCTGAAAAAGTATCGACGAGAAGCTTATCATCGGTAAGTATTTTGTCTATTTAATCCTCAAAACAGCTCTATAAAGTGGGCGTATACTATCTTCATTTTACAGATGATGAAATTAACGTGCAGAGTGGTTAGGCAGTTTACCCTAGATCACATAGCTGGTTCATGGTTCAAACCCAGTCCAAAGTCCAGAATTTTATTGCCAGAATTTTACAACCACACTGTTGGTGCTTTTTAAAAAAAATTCTTACTGCTTCTTATATCTACTAAAACAAGTCCTTAAGAGCAGAAAGTCTTCAGCTGCTAGAAAATTGTGCCTTAGTTATTAATAATGCAGTTTGTTTTTTTCTGTTTTAAAATGAGATATATTTTTAATTTATCACAATGTCAAAGATTCAAAAGGTTAGGTATTAGTATAGATATGGGGAAAGAGGCACTGTCTTTTTTTTTTAATTTTTGAATTTCATTTTTTTTTTTTATACAGCAGGTTCTTATGAGTTATCCATTTTATACATATTAGTGTGTATATGTCAATCCCAATCTCTCAATTCATCACATCCCCCCCTCCACTTTCCCCCCTTGGTGTCCATACATTTGTTCTCTACATCTGTGTCTCAGTTTCTGCCCTGCAAACCGGTTCATCTGTACCATTTTTCTAGGTTCCACATATATGCGTTAATATACGATATTTGTTTTTCTCTTTCTGACTTAATTCACTCTGTATGACAGACTCTAGATCCATCCACGTCTCTACAAATGACACAGTTTTGTTCCTTTTTATGGCTGAGTAATGTTCCATTGTATATATGTACCACATCTTCTTTATCCATTCATCTTTCGAAGGGCATTTAGGTTGCTTCCATGTCCTGGCTATTGTAAATAGTGCTGCAGTGAACATTGTGGTACATGTGTCTTTTTGGATTATGGTTTTCTCATGGTATGTGCCCAGTAGTGGGATTGCTGGGTCATATGGTAATTCTATTTTTAGTTTTTTAAGGAACCTCCATACTGTTCTCCATAGTGGCTGTATCAATTTACATTCCCACCAACAGTGCAAGAGGGTTCCCTTTTCTCCACACCCTCTCCAGCATTTGTTGTTTGTAGATTTTCTGATGATGCCCATTCTAACTGGTGTGAGGTGATACCTCATTGTAGTTTTGATTTGCATTTCTCTAATAATTAGTGATGTTGAGTAGCTTTTCATGTGCTTCTTGACCATCTGTATGTCTTCTTTGGAAAATGTTTAGGTCTTCTGCCCATTTTTGGATTGGGTTGTTTGTTTTTTTAATATTGAGCTGCATGAGCTGTTTATATATTTTAGAGATTAATCTTTTGTCCATTGATTCGTTTGCAAATATTTTCTCCCATTCTGAGGGTTGTCTTTTCGTCTTGTTTGTAGTTTCTTTTGTTGTGCAAAAGCTTTTACGTTTCATTAGGTGCCATTTGTTTATTTTTGTTTTTATTTTCATTACTCTAGGAGGTGGATCATAAAAGATCTTATTGTGATTTATGTCAAAGGGTGTTCTTCCTATGTTTTCCTCTAAGAGTTTTATAGTGTCCGGTCTTATATTTAGGTCTCTAATCCATTTTGAGTTTATTTTTGTGTATGGTGTTAGGGAGTATTCTAATTTCATTCTTTTACATGTAGCTGTCCAGTTCTCCCAGCACCACTTATTGAAGAGACTGTCTTTTCTCCATTGTATATCCTGGCCTCCTTTGTCATAGACTAGTTGACCATAGGTGCATGGGTTTATCTCTGGGCTTTCTACCCTGTTCCATTGATCTATATTTCTGCTTTTGTGCTAGGACCATATTGTCTTGATTACTGTGGCTTTGTAGTGTAGTCTGAAGTCAGGGAGTCTGATTCCTCCAGATCCATGTTTTTCCCTCAAGACCGCTTTGGCTATTTGGGGTCTTTTGTGTCTACATACAAATTTTAAGATTTTTTGTTCTAGTTCTGTGAAAAATGCCATTGGTAATTTGATAGGGATTGCATTGAATCTGTAGATTGCTTTGGGTAGTATAGTAATTTTCACAATATTGATTCTTCCAATCCAAGAACATGGTATATCTCTCCATCTGTTTGTATCATCTTTAATTTCTTTCATCAGTGTCTTATAGTTTTCTGCATAAAGGTCTTTTGTCTTCCTAGGTAGGTTTATTCCTAGGTATTTTATTCTTTTCGTTTCAGTGGTAACTGGGAGTGTTTCCTTAATTTCTCTTCAGATTTTTCATCATTAGTGTATAGGAATGCAAGAGGTTTCTGCACATTAATTTTGTAACCTGCTACTTTACCAAATTCATTGATTAGCTCTAGTAGTTTTCTGGTGGCATCTTTAGGATCGTCTGTGTATAGTATGTCATCTGCAAGCAGTGACAGTTTTACTTCTTTTCCAGT
>NW_021699689.1:0-5980 GCF_005190385.1 Monodon monoceros
TGGTATGGACTTGGTTTTATCCACATGGAGCAGAGCGAGTGTGTTTGTGTGTGTGCACTGCTATTGGCTGACCGTTGAGTCACAGTGAGCTGTGTGTTTGTGTGTGTGTGTGTATGTGCTGGTGTAGGCTCTGTATTGAGTCACAGTGAGCTGTGTGTGTGTGTGTACTTTTGTGCTGGTATAGGCTGCGCATTGAGTCACAGTGAGGTGTGTGTATGTGCAGGTACAGGCTGCGCATTGAGTCACATTGAGGTGTATGTGTTTGTGTGATACTATATGCTATGCGCTGAGACCCCGGGATGTGTGTGAGTGTGGGTGAATGTGCTGCTATAGGCTTTGCCTTGAGTCACACTGAGTTGTGTGTGTGAATGTCTGTATGTGTGTTTGTGTGGAGGTATAGGCTGTGCATTGATTCACAGTAAGCCTTGTGTGTGTGCAAGTACAGACTGTGCATTGAGTCAGTGAGCCATGTATTTGTGTTTCTATGTTTGTCTGCTGGTATAGGCTGTACACTGAGTCACAGTGGGCCAGGTGTGTTTGTGTGTGTGTGTGTGTGTGATGGTATAGGTGGTTCATTGAGTCACAGTGAGCCACGTATGAGTGCATCTTTCTGTGTGTATGTGTTCTGGTATAGGCTGAGCATTGAGTCACAGTGTGCCATGTGCATGTTGTTGTGTGTGTGTGAAGTACAGTCTGAGCACTGAGTTACAGTGGGATGTGTTGCGTGTGTGTGTTTGTGCTGGTATGAAGTGCATATTGAGTCACAATGAGCCATGCGTGTGTATGTGTGTGTGTGTGTGTGCTGGTAAAAACAGCATTGAATCACAGGTTTGTGTGTGTCTGTGCTGGTATGGGCTATGAATTGCAACACTGAGGTGTATGTGTGTGTGTGTGTGTTGGTACAGACTGTTCATTGCGTTACAGTGAGCATGGTGTGTGTGTGTCTGAGTGCTGATATAGGCATTGAATGAGTCACAGTGAATTATGTATGTGTGTGTGTGCTCGTATAGGCTGTGCATTGACTCACAGTGAGCCTTGTGTGTGTGCAAGTACAGTCTGAGCATTGAGTTACAGTGAAATGTGTTGCCTGTGTTTGTGCTGGTATGTACAGTACATTAAGTCAGAATGAGCCGTGTGGGTGCATGTGTGTGTGTGTTTGTGTGTGTGTGCACTGGTATGGGTGGAGCATTGAATCAGGTGTGTGTGTGTTTGTGCTCATATGGGCTTTGCATTGAGTCACTGAGTTGTATGTGTGTCTGTGTGGGAGGGCGGCTAGAGATTGTGCATTGAATCAATTCAGACATTTGTGTGTGTATATGTAAGTGTGTCTGCGGGTATGGGCTTTATTTGAGTCACTGGGGTGTGTTTGTGTGTGTGTGTGTGTGTGCTGCTATAGACTGTGCACTGAGTCACAGTAAGGTGTGTTTCTGTGCTTGTGTGTGCGGGTATAGGCTATTCATTGACTCACATTGAGCCATGTGTTTGTATGTGCTAGTATACAGAGTTCATTTTGTCTCAGTTAGCCAAGGTTGTGTGTCTGTTTAGTTGTATGGGCTTGGCATTGAGCCACAGTGAGGTGTGTGTGTGTGTGCTGGTATAAACGGTGCATTGACTCACACGGCTGTGTTTGTTTTTGTGTGTGTGGAGGTATAGGCTGGTATTGAGTCACAGTGAGCCGTGTGTAAGCGTGTGTGTGTGTGTGCTGGTACAGGCAGAGCATTGAGTCTCAGATGTGTGTATGTGTGTGTGTATACTGGTATGGTCTCTGCATTGATTCACTAAGGTGTGTTGTGTGTGTATGTACGTGGAGCTGAAGACTGTACACTAATTCACAGTGAGCCGTGTATGTGTGAGTGTGTGTGTGTACTGGTACAGGCTGACCATTGAGACAGAGTGAGCTGTGTGTGTGTGCTGGTATAGACTCTGTATTGAGTCAATGTGACCTGTGTGTGTGTGTGTACGTGTGAGCTTATATAGGATGTGCATTGAGTCACAGTGAGGTTCTTATGTACTTGTGTGTGTGTGTGTGCTGGTACAGGAGGGGCTTTCAGTCACAGTAGTGTGTGTGTGTGCATGTGAGTGTGTGTGCTGGTATGGGCTTTCATTGAGTCACTGGTGTCTGTGCGTGTGTGTGGTGCTACAGACTGCATTGAGTCACAGTGAGCTGTGTGTGTGTGTGTTGGTATAGGCGATTGATTGAGAACCAGTGAGCCATGTGTGAGTGCGTGTTGGTGTGTATGTGTGTTCTGGTATAGGCTGTGCATTGAGTCACAGTGAGGCCTGGATATATGAATGTGTGTGTGTTTTTGTGTGCTGGTATTGGCTGTGCATTGAATCACACTGAGGTATGTGTGTGTGTGCTGGTACAGATTGTGCATTGATTCACAGTGCCGTGAGAGTGTGTGTGCATGCTGGTATAGGTTGTGCATTGAGTCAGAGTGAGGGGTGGGTGTGTCTGTGTGTTCTGATATAGGGTGACAATTGAGGCACACTTAGGTGTGTGTGTGTCTGTGAGTTTGTGTGTGCTGGTACAGGCTGCGCTTTGAGTCACAGTAGAGGTGTGTCTGTGTGCACTGCTATAGGCTGCGCATCGCATCACAGTGAGGTGTGTGTGGGAGTGTATGTGCAGGGACAGGCTGTATATTGAGTCACAGGTGCATGTGTGTGTGTGTGTGTGATGTTATATGTTGTGCACAGAGTCACCGTGAGCCGTGTGTGTGTGCTGGCATAAACTGAGCATTGAGTCACAATGAGGTGTGGTGTGTGTGTATGTGTTGTGGATTGTGCATTGAGTCACAACCGTGTGTGAGTGTGTGTTTCTGTATGTGTGTGCTGGTACAGGCTGTGCATTCAGTCACAGTGAGGTGTGTGTGTGTGTGTGTATGTGCAGGTGCAGGCTGTGCATTGGATCACAATGAGGTGTATGTGTGTGTGTGTGATGTTATACACTATGCACTGAGTCACAGGGAGGTGAGTGTATGTGTGGGTGCACGTGCTGGTGTATGCTTTGCATTGAATCACGCTGAGCTTTGTGTGAGTGTCTGTATATGAGTGTGTGTGGAGATATAGTCTGTCTTTGATTCACAGTGAGCCATGTGTGCTTCTGTGTGTGTGAATCTCCGCTAGCATATATTGTGCACTGAGTCACTGGGAGCCGTGTGTGTGTGTTTTATAATGTGAGGATTGAGACACACTGCGGTGTGTGCTGTGTGTGTCTGTATGCACTGGTATGGACTGTGCATGGAATCAAATTAGTGCATGTGTGTGTGTGTATTTCATGGTGTAGAGTCTGTATTGTGTCACACTAAGATGTGTGTGTGTGTGCTGGTAGAGGTTGTGCATTGAGTCACAGTGAGCTCTGTGTGTGTGTGTGTTTGCTGGTGTAGGCTGTGCATTGATAGAAAGTGAGCTGTGAGTGTAGTGCTGGTATGGCCTTTGCACTGAGTCTCAATGAACCATGTGGGCGTGTCTATGTGTGTTTAGGTATAAAGTGAGCATTGAGTCACACTGCGGTGTGTGGTGTGTGTCTGTATGCACTGGTATGGATTCGGCATGGAATCACAGTGAGCTGTGCGTGTGTTTGTGTGTGTGTATTTGGTGGTGTAGAGTCTGTATTGTGTCAAACTAAGATGTGTGTGTGTCTCTGTGATGGTATAGGATGTGAATTGTGTCACAGAGAGTCGTGTGTGTGTGTGCTGATATAGGCAGTTCATTGACTCACAGCGAGCCTTGTGTATATGCGAGTACAGCCTGGGCATTGAGTTACAGTGAGATGTGTTGCGTATGCTTCTTTGTGCTGGTATGAACTGTACATTAAGTCAGAATGAGCCGTGCGTGTGTGTGTGTTTGAGTGTGTGTGTGCTGTTAGAGGCTGAGCACTGAATCAGGTGTGTGCGTGTGTGTGTTCGTTTGGGCTTTGCATTGAGCCATGGAGGTGTATCTCTGCGTGTGTGTGTGTTGCTACAGACTTCACTGGGTCACAGTGAGCCTTGTGTGTGTCTGTGTGCTGATATAGGTGGTGGATTGAGTCACAGTGAGTTATGTGTGTGTAAGCTGGGACAGACTGTGCATTGAGTCCAAATGAGTTGTTTGTGTGTTAATGTGCTCCTATAGACTGTGCATTGAGTCACAGTGAGCATGTCTGTGTGCACTGTTATGGGTGGAGCATTTAATCAGTTACGTGTGTCTGTGTGTGTGTGTGCTCATATGGTGTTTGCATTGAGTCACTGAGGTGTATGTGTGTGAGTGTGTGTGGTGCTATGGACTGTGCATTGAGTCACAGTGAGCCATGTGTGTGTGTGTATGAGAGTGTGTGTGCTGGTGGGCTTTCATTGACTCACTGGGGTGTGTGCATGTGTGTGTGTGTTCTGCTACAGATTGCATTGAGTCACAGTGAGACGTGTGTGTGTGCATGTTGGTATGTGTGTGTGTTCTTGTATAGGCTGTGCATTAAGTCACAGAGAACCGTGTGTGTATGCTGGTATAGAAGGTGCATTGAGTCACAGGGACCATTGTGTGTGTGTGTTTGTGCTGCAATAGGCTGTGCGTGGAGTCACAGAAGGTGGGTCTTTGTGTGTGTATGTACTGGTATAGGCTACGCTTTGGGTCACAGTGACAGGTGTCTGTGAGTGTGTGCTGCTATAGGCTGTGCATTGAATCACAGCAAGCTGTATTTGTGTGTGTATGTGTATTTATGTATGCGTGTGGGTGTGTGATGGTACAGGCTGAACATTGTGTCACTGAGGTGTGTGTGTGTATGTGTGATGCTACAGGCTGTTCCTTAGGTCAAACTGTGCTCTATGCGTGTGTATATTTGTGTATGTGTACTGTTACTGGCTGTGCATTGAGGCACAGTGAGCTTAGTGTGTGTGGGGGGCTGGGATAATCTGAGCACTGAGTCACAGATCTGTGATATGTGTGTGTCTGTGTGTATTTGCTGGTATAGACTGTGCATTGAGTCACAGTGAATTGTGTGGTGTGTGTGTGCCTGTGCTGGTATGGACTTGGTTTTATCCACATGGAGCAGAGCGAGTGTGTTTGTGTGTGTGCACTGCTATTGGCTGACCGTTGAGTCACAGTGAGCTGTGTGTTTGTGTGTGTGTGTGTATGTGCTGGTGTAGGCTCTGTATTGAGTCACAGTGAGCTGTGTGTGTGTGTGTACTTTTGTGCTGGTATAGGCTGCGCATTGAGTCACAGTGAGGTGTGTGTATGTGCAGGTACAGGCTGCGCATTGAGTCACATTGAGGTGTATGTGTTTGTGTGATACTATATGCTATGCGCTGAGACCCCGGGATGTGTGTGAGTGTGGGTGAATGTGCTGCTATAGGCTTTGCCTTGAGTCACACTGAGTTGTGTGTGTGAATGTCTGTATGTGTGTTTGTGTGGAGGTATAGGCTGTGCATTGATTCACAGTAAGCCTTGTGTGTGTGCAAGTACAGACTGTGCATTGAGTCAGTGAGCCATGTATTTGTGTTTCTATGTTTGTCTGCTGGTATAGGCTGTACACTGAGTCACAGTGGGCCAGGTGTGTTTGTGTGTGTGTGTGTGTGTGATGGTATAGGTGGTTCATTGAGTCACAGTGAGCCACGTATGAGTGCATCTTTCTGTGTGTATGTGTTCTGGTATAGGCTGAGCATTGAGTCACAGTGTGCCATGTGCATGTTGTTGTGTGTGTGTGAAGTACAGTCTGAGCACTGAGTTACAGTGGGATGTGTTGCGTGTGTGTGTTTGTGCTGGTATGAAGTGCATATTGAGTCACAATGAGCCATGCGTGTGTATGTGTGTGTGTGTGTGTGCTGGTAAAAACAGCATTGAATCACAGGTTTGTGTGTGTCTGTGCTGGTATGGGCTATGAATTGCAACACTGAGGTGTATGTGTGTGTGTGTGTGTTGGTACAGACTGTTCATTGCGTTACAGTGAGCATGGTGTGTGTGTGTCTGAGTGCTGATATAGGCATTGAATGAGTCACAGTGAATTATG
>NW_021699690.1:0-1926 GCF_005190385.1 Monodon monoceros
TGTAAACAGAGCGTTACGCTCATTTCTGGTCTTACTGCTAATATACAATAAATGTGCAGATACCGAATAGATTTTGGAGAAGTGCAACATATAGTTGGCACATGTGTGTGTGTGTGTATTCATATAATTTATACTTTTTCTCTATTTTCTTCCTTTGGTGTGAGCTAAGATTCTCTGCTTTTGTGACTAGTACTCCTGAATACTAATCCCTGAACTTAATTCACCAAAAATTGCCAAAAATAATAATATGGGGAAAGAGAGTGATAGAGGGAGAAGAACAAACAATCAGGCAAGGGCAGTACTGTGAATTATTAGGGTCTTATTAATAAGATTATGTTAGTCTAGAGGAAATGACCATAAATATCATCAGTGAGCCCAGTTGGTCTTTACTGACTGCTAGACACATCCCTGAGTTCTGTTCTTAGTCACCAACTGTATGATTACTACTGTCTGGAAGTATTATTTGAACAACTAAAGTAACTTAATGGAAAAGGAATATGTCTTTAGAGAATCAACAGTAATTTTTCTATCTGATTAAAAAGGAATGTTGACTGTCTGAAAACCTCAGTCATATTTGTAAGCAGGAAAGCATTGGCTATTAAAAGTGGATGATGTAAAGAGATGAGCAGAAAATTTGGCGACAGGTATACCTGGATTTAATTCTCACTTCTACCTCTTGGTAGCTGGATAGCCTTAGGCAAGTTTCATACCTCCCTGAAATTCACTTAATTCAGTCTGTAAAATGGCATAATAACTTATTATAGCATCCTTTCAGGAGTTTTAAATCAGTTATTGAAATAAAAGTACACAATATATAGACAAGTATGGATTCCTCAATAGGTGTTTGACCTTTCATTTCTCCAGTATCCCACCTGCATCAAATAAAGAAAAATACTTTTTAAAATTTACGAATATTTCATTGTTCTAAAGTTAAAGCCATAAAAATAGAAATAATCAAATGGCCTACTATCATACTGTTAGAAGAAAAAATAAAAGGTGTTCATGAGAGTTCCATATTAGAATACAAATTTTTCTTAGGCACCTGTTTATGTATGCTATTCTGCTCTTTACAATAAATAATTAAATTTAAAAGACTTAATTCCTCACTTTTAAGACCTTATTAGTTTACAAATTACATATTGACCTATGCTAAATTTTATACCGACCCATGCTAATGAGTTCAGTACAGAAAACAAAAAACACTGCACTCAAGCAAACTACATATGTATGTATGTATATATATATATATATATATATATATATATATATATATTACTTAAATGCATTTATATCCTACCGTGTCTCATAAAGCATTGTGGTAACTCACCAGAATACAGACAATCAAATATAATGGCAAAAGCACTTAATATAAACAGGGCCAAGGAAACATAGAAGATGAAGAAAAGATGAGGGAAATGTGAACAGGAGGACGTGTAGTTAATTGAGTTGTATGTTTTGACCTTAAGATTCTCTGTGTGGGGACTTCCCTGGTGACACAGTGGTTGGGAATCCTCCTGCCAGTGCAGGGGACATGGGTTCGGGCCCTGGTCTGGGAAGATCCCACATTCCGCGGAGCAACTAAGCCTGTGTGCCACAACTACTGAGCCTGTGCTCTAGGGCCAATGAGCCACAACTACTGAAGCCCACGTGCCACAACTACTGAAACCCCAGCGCTTAGAGCCCGTGCTCCACAACGAGAGAAGCCACAGCAATGAGGAGCCCGCACACCACAATGTAGAGTAGCCCCCACTCGCCCCAACTAGAGAAAGCCCATGTGCAGCAACAAAGACCCAATACAGCCAAAAGTAAATAAATTTATTTAAAAAAAAAGATTCTCTGTGGATAAAACAACATGTAAATAATTGGTTACAAAGCCACATTATTTGAAGGTGCCAGACTGCACATTAACAGTCTGACACAAAGGGA
>NW_021699691.1:0-1037 GCF_005190385.1 Monodon monoceros
TGTGAGCTGGCCGCAAAACTGCAGGATGGCTTCAGGTCCTAATCTGTTTCAGGCGGGGCATGCTGAGCCGTTGGTTAATTCCTCTTCCTGTTGGGAAATGAGCGTTCCATTTGCCCGTGCAGACACCTACAGCTAGTCTCTCATTGGTTCTCCCTAGTCCTGTGCATCTTGCGCAGAAATTGCAAACTGTGCCAAACAGGAGGTTAAAGGCACTGACTCTCCATGTGGAGAGAGTGTTAGTAAAGCGTCTGGAATGGTGAACCCGAGTACCAGGGGACGAAAACTGAGATGCATTTGGAAACGTTTCCCAATCACACTGTGGACCATACTCTGGGTTTCCCATGCATGTTTTAGCTGAAGGAAGAATGCCTTCAACCTGGAGAGTTGGGACCCATGGAAAGGGTACCATGCAGTATGACTTCAAAGGGTCTGCGTTTGCTCACCGAACCTCACCAATGCTATCTGCCCGAAGTGTACATCCTTATGTCTCACCCAGCTCTGGGTGTAGATGTGGTAAATCCAGGTTGCATCACAAGTCCTGAATGAATTATTTAAGAATTTCTCTCTATTTCACTGTCATTGTGTCTTGTTTTTGAAATTTATTTTGATAATGGGATTTATCGGGTTCTCACTGCTGCATTTAGGCCACTGTACACAGGCTTGATTTCCTTATGGAGACATATAAATCCATGGGTTTTACGATTCTTATTGTCAGGTATATTCCCAGTCGTTGAATATGGAGTGTTGAGTCAATTTCGTTGAGCAAGGAGTAGGTCTAGTTTATTATATATTTGGCTTATAGAATGGTATCTGTGCTAATTTCAACCTCTAGTTTTATGCAGGACCCCAACTCACCTTTCCCCATGAGCAAGCATAAGTTGGTTTTCTAAATTTGAGACCCTGTTCTGTTTTGTAATTCAGTTCACGTGTAGCCAAGTTTACATTCCGTGTATTAGTGATATCTTATGATGTTTCTTTTTCTGTGTGACTTATTTCTCGTAGAATCATCGTACCTGAATCCACTCATTATGCCGCTA
>NW_021699692.1:0-1273 GCF_005190385.1 Monodon monoceros
GCTCTGCACATGCTTTGCCCTCTGCCTAGAACACCCTTCCCCTATTTTTCCTCCTGTGAACTCCTACACATCTCTCAACATCCAAGATCAAGGGTTACCTTCCATTCTGGTCAGATGGGACAAGCAGCAAACGAATTGGACACAAAATTGAGAGCTCTACGAGGGAAGGACCTGTGTCATCATAGTATCCCCAATGCTTAACCCATAATCAGTGCTCAGTCAACATTTGTTGAATGAATAAATGAATACTCTATATATGCTTGTTGACTAAACGGAGAAATGGCAAAAGAATACAAGGCCACAGTATGCAGGGCTGGAGGTGGAAGGGAAGAGACTGAGGCCAGGAAGGCCAAGGACGTGGTGGAGTCCAGTGACTAGTACTTCAGGGGCTGCTCTGCAGCAGAGCCATGCTCTTGGCATAGGGAGTGTTTGTGAGAGACAGAGGAAGGAAAGTGATGGTGTGAGGGAGGCTCTGAAAGTATGTGTGTGTGTGCACGCACACGCGCATGTGAGAAGGCGGTGGGGATGTATGCGGGGGAGTGTGCGTGTGTGAGTGTGCTGCATTTGTGAATGAGTCTGTGAGAGCGGTGCTGAGGAAGTATGTGAAGGAGCGCGTGTACGTGGCTGTGGGTCTGTGGCGGAGAGCCCGTGCGTTCTATTTGTACATGGGGGTCTGCGTGAGAAGGCGAGGGTGTGGGCCACGAAGGCTGTGCCAGAGGTTGTGCATGTCTGCGGGGCGAGGGGGTGGGGACAGTGATTGAGAAAGACAACAAGGAGGGGACACCTGAGGGGGGTGTGAGGGAGAAACCGTAAGTGTGCGGGCGTGGAGGGTGTCGTGAGCACGTGCAGGAGGAGACGGTGTGACCGTGAGTGTGCACGACGCGGAGGGTGAGGTAGGATGTCAGGGCGCTGCTGAGGGTGTGGCTGCATGGCCTCGGCCACGGGCCGGGAGCCAGAGGTGGGGGCTGGCCCTGGGCCCAGGGTGGGGGGCTCTGACCGAGCAGAAGGTTCCTCAGAGTTCTCCCTGGAGCCACGGGTGCCAGATCACCACGTCCCCAGGTAGAGAGGTCGAGCAGGAGGCCCAGATGTGTATGTGCGCCTCACATTTTATCCACAGCAAAACCTCTGGGCATTTATTTGTCTTTGTCTGTGTCCGGGTGTGCACGCCTGTGCTTGTGTGCGTGCTGCCGGCTGTGTGTCTGTGCCTGTCTTTGTCTCTGTATGTATCTGGGCCTTTGTCTCAGTGTGTGTGGCGGTTGGTCTAGGCTTGCCC
>NW_021699693.1:0-2264 GCF_005190385.1 Monodon monoceros
ATGGCTTCACAGGTGAATTCTATCAAACGTTTAGAGAAGAGCTAATGCCCATCCTTCTCAAACTCTTCCAAAATATTGCAGAGGATGGAACACTCCCAATCTCATTCTACGAGGCCACCATCACCCTGATACCAAAACCGGACAAAGATGATAGAAAAAAAGAAAATTACAGACCAATATCACCGATGAAGATAGATGCAAAAATCCTGAACAAAGTACTAGCAAACAGAATCCAACAACACCATGGTGTATGATTAAAAGGATCATACACCATGATCAAGTGGGATTTACCCCAGGGATGCAACGATTCTTCAATATATGCAAATCAATCAATGTGATACACCATATTAACAAATCGAAGAATAAAAACCAAACGATCATCTGAATAGATGTAGAAAAAGCTTTTGACAAAATTCCACACCCATTTATGATAAAAACTCCAGAAAGTGGGCATAGTGGGAACGTACCTCAACATAATAAAGGCCATATACAAGAAACCCACAGCAAACATCATTCTCAATGGTGAAAAACTGAAAGCATTTCCCCTAAGATCAGGAAGAAGACAAGGATGTCCACTCTCACCACTATTATTCAACACAGTTTTGGAAGTCCTAGCCACAGTAATCAGAGAAGAAAAAGAAATAAAAGGAATACAAATTGGAAAAGAAGAAGTAAAACTGTCACTGTTCGCAGATGACATGATACTATACATAGATAATCCAAAAGATGCCACCAGAAAACTACTAGAGCTAATCAATGAATTTGGTAAAGTTGCAGGATACAAAATTAATGCACAGAAATCTCTTGCATTTCTATGCACTAACAACGAAATATCAGAAAGAAATTAAGGAGAAACAATCTCATTCACCATTGCAACAAAAATAATAAAATACAAGGGAATAAACCTACTAAGGAGGTAAAAGAACTGTCCTCAGAAAACTATAAGACACTGGTGAAAGAAATCAAAGATGACACAAACAGGAGGAGAGATATGCCATGTTCTTGGATTGGAAGGATGAATATTATGAAAATGACTATACTACCCAAAGCAATCTACAGATTCAACGCAATCCCTATCAAATTACCAATGGCATTTTTTACAGAACTAGAACAAAAAATCTTTAAGTTTCTATGGAGACACCAAAGATCCCAAATAGCCAAAGCAGTCTTGACGGGAAAAAACGGAGCTGGAAGAATGAGACTCCCTGACTTCAGACGATACCACAAAGCTACAGTAATCAAGACAGTATGGTACTGGCACAACAACAGAAATATAGATCAATGGAACAGGATAGAAAGCCCAGAGATAAACCCACGCACCTATGGTCAACTAATCTATGACAAAGGAGGCAAGAATATACAATGGAGAAAAGATAGCTTCTTTAGTAAGTGGTGCTAGGAAAACTGGACAGCTACCTATAAAGGAGTGAAATTAGAACACTCTCTAACACCATACACAAAAATAAACTCAAAATAGATTAGAGACCTAAGACCGGACACTGTAAAACTCTTAGAGGAAAACATAGGAAGAACACTCTTTGACATAAATCACAGCAAGATATTTTTTGATCCATCTCCTAGAATAATGGAAATAAAAACAAAAATAAACATATGAGACCTAATGAAACTTAAAATCTTTTGCAAAGCGAAGGAAACTATAAACAAGACGAAAAGACAGCCCTCAGAATGGGAGAAGATATTTGCAAACAAATCAACAGACAAAGGATTAATCTCAAAAATATATAAACAGCTCATGCAGCTCAATATTAAAAAAATGAACAACCCAATCCCAAAATGGGCAGAAGACCTAAATAGACATAGCTCCATAGAAGACATACAGATGACCAAGAGGCACATGAAAAGCTGCTCAACATCACTAATTATTAGAGAAATGGAAATCAAAACTACAGTGAGGTATCACCTCACACTGGTTAGAACGGGCATCCCTCAGAAAATCTACAAACAGCAAATGCTGGAGAGGCTGTGGAGAAAAGGGAACCCTCTTGCACTGTTGGTGGGTACGTAAGTTGATACAGCCACTATGGAGAACAATATGGAGGTTCCTTAAAAAAGTAAAAATAGAATTACCATATGACCCAGCAATCCCACTACTGGGCATATACCCAGAGAAAACCATAATTCAAAAAGACACATGCACCCCAATGTTCATTGCAGCACTATTTACAATAACCAAGTCATTGGGAGCAACCTAAATGCGTATCGACAGCCAAATGAATAAAGAAGAAGTGGTACATATATAAAAT
>NW_021699694.1:0-1911 GCF_005190385.1 Monodon monoceros
CCCCTGGTACAGTCCGCTGATGATGGGGTTACACACCTGCTCCAGCTCCTTCCTCTTGTGCTCAAACTCGTCCTTCTCGGCCAAGGTGTTGGCGTCCAGCCACGAAATCACCTCCTGGCACTTGTCCAGCACCTTCTTCTTGTCGGCCTCGCTGATCTTCCCCTTCAGCCCCTCATCCTCCACGGCGCTCTTCATGTTGAAGGCGTACGACTCCAGGGCGTTCTTGGCAGACACCCTCTCGCGCTGGACCTCGTCCTCGGCTTTGTACTTCTCCGCCTCCTGCACCATGCGCTCGATCTCCTCCTTGCTCAGCCGGCCCTTGTCGTTGGTGATGGTGATCTTGTTGGCCTTGCCCGTGCTCTTGTCCATGGCCGTGACGTTCAGGATGCCATTGGCGTCGATGTCGAAGGTCACCTCGATCTGGGGCACTCCCCTGGGCGCCGGTGGGATGCCGCTCAGCTCGAAGCGCCCCAGCAGGTTGTTGTCCCGCGTCATGGCCCTCTCGCCCTCGTACACCTGGATCAGCACGCCGGGCTGGTTGTCCGAATAGGTGGTGAAGATCTGCGTCTGCTTGGTGGGGATGGTGGAGTTGCGCTTGATCAGGGCAGTCATCACGCCCCCAGCCGTCTCCAGCCCCAGCGACAGGGGAGCCACGTCCAGCAGCAGCAGGTCCTGCACGTTCTCAGACTTGTCTCCCATCAGGATGGCTGCCTGCACCGCCGCCCCATAGGCCACCGCCTCGTCGGGGTTGATGCTCTTGTTGAGGTCGCGCCCGTTGAAGAAGTCCTGCAGCAGCTTCTGCACCTTGGGGATGCGGGTGGAGCCCCCCACCAGGACCAGGTCGTGGACCTGAGCCTTGTCCAGCTTGGCGTCGCGCAGAGCCTTCTCCACGGGCTCCAGGGTGCTCCGGAACAGGTCCGAGCACAGCTCTTCGAACCGCGCCCTGGTGATGGACGTGTAGAAGTCGATGCCCTCAAACAGGGAATCGATCTCCAGGCTGGCCTGGGTGCTGGACGACAGGGTCCTCTTGGCCCTCTCGCAGGCGGTGCGCAGCCGCCTCACGGCCCGCTTGTTCTGGCTGATGTCCTTCTTGTGCTTCCTCTTGAACTCCTCCACGAAGTGGTTCACCAGCCTGTTGTCGAAGTCCTCCCCACCCAGGTGGGTGTCCCCGGCCGTGGCCTTCACCTCGAAGATGCCGTCGTCGATCGTCAGGATGGACACGTCGAACGTGCCCCCGCCCAGGTCAAAGATGAGCACGTTGCGCTCCCCCTTGCCCGTCCGGTCCAGGCCGTAGGCGATGGCGGCAGCCGTGGGCTCGTTGATGATCCTCAGCACGTTCAGCCCCGCGATCACCCCGGCATCTTTGGTGGCCTGGCGCTGCGAGTCGTTGAAGTAGGCCGGCACAGTGATCACCGCGTTGCTTACCGGGTGGCCCAGGTACGCCTCGGCGATCTCCTTCATCTTGGTCAGCACCATCGACGAGATCTCCTCGGGGTAGAACGCCTTGGTCTCCCCCTTGTAGCTCACCTGCACCTTGGGCTTGTCACCGTCGTTGATCACCCGGAAAGGCCAGTGCTTCATGTCCGACTGCACCACAGGGTCGCCAAACTTACGGCCGATCAGCCGCTTCGCGTCGAACACGGTGTTCTGTGGGTTCAGCGCCACCTGGTTCTTGGCCGCGTCGCCGATGAGCCGTTCGGTGTCCGTGAAGGCCACGTAGCTGGGGGTGGTGCGGTTGCCCTGATCGTTGGCGATGATCTCTACTTTGCCGTGCTGGAACACCCCCACGCAGGAGTAGGTGGTGCCCAGATCGATGCCAATGGCCGTGCTTTTCGCCATGCCGGTGTCCTGTCCTCTCGGCTCCGCAACGAACTTCAGACCTGAAAACGGCCAACGAGTTCAGCGACGAGG
>NW_021699695.1:0-1121 GCF_005190385.1 Monodon monoceros
ATTTTTTAATTCAATAACTATATTATACTTTATTTTATTTTTACTGTATCTTCTTTCTTTCTGTCTTTTTTCCTTCTTTTCCTCCTTCCTTCCTTCCTTCCTCCCTCCCTCCCTCCTGTCTTTCCTTCTTTGCTTCTTTCTTCCTTCCTTCCTTTCCTCCTTTCCTTCTTTCTTTCCTCATACTTCTACTAACTCTCTCTACTTTTTCTCCCTTTTATTCTGAGCCGTGTGGATGAAAGGCTCTTGGTGCTCCAGCCAGGAGTCAGGGCTCTGCCTCTGAGGTAGGACAGCCAACTTCAGGACACTGGTCAACAAGAGACCTCCCAGCTCCACATAATATTAAACGGCGGAAATCTCCCAGTAACCTCCATCTTAACACCAGCACCCAGCTTCACTCAACGACCAGCAAGCCACAGTGCTAGACAACCTATGCCAAACAACTAGCAAAACAGGAACACAACCCCACCCATTAGCAGAGAGGCTGCCTAAAATCATAATAAGGCCACAGACACCCCAAAACACACCACCAGACGTGAACCTGCCCACTAAAGAGACAAGATCCAGCCTCATCCACCACAACACAGGCACTAGTCCCCTCCACCGGGAAGCCTACACAACCCACTGAAACAACATTAGCCACTGGAGACAGACATCAAAAACAACGGGAACTATGAACGTGCAGCCTGCAAAAAGGAGACCCCAAACACAGTAAGATAAGCAAAATGAGAAGACAGAAAAACACACAGCAGATGAAGGAGCAAGATAAAAATGCACCAGACCTAACAAATGAAAAGGAAATAGGCAGTCTACCTGAAAAAGAATTCAGAATAATGATAGTAAGGATGATCCGAAATCTTGGAAGTAGAATGGACAAAATGCAAGAAACAGTTAACAAGGACCTAGAAGAAATAAAGATGAAACAAGCAACGATGAACAACGCAATAAATGAAATTAAAAATACTCTAGATGGGATCAATAACAGAATAACTGAGGCAGAAGAACGGATAAGTGACCTGGAAGATAAAATAGTGGAAATAACTACTGCAGAGCAGAATAAAGAAAAAAGAATGAAAAGAACTGAGGACAGTCTCAGAGACCTCTGGGACAACATTAAACGCACC
>NW_021699695.1:1221-1430 GCF_005190385.1 Monodon monoceros
AAGGGATCAATAGCAGAATAACTGAGGCAGAAGAACGGATAAGTGACCTGGAAGATAAAATAGTGGAAATAACTACTGCAGAGCAGAATAAAGAGAAAAGAATGAAAAGAACTGAGGACAGTCTCAGAGGCCTCTGGGACAACATTAAACGCACCAACATTAGAATTATAGGGGTTCCAGAAGAAGAAGAGAAAAAGAAAGGGACTGAG
>NW_021699696.1:0-3869 GCF_005190385.1 Monodon monoceros
CCATTTTTTGCTTTCTTGGATATTTAACTTGTACCGTAGATGAGGTTCTTGTAAACAGAGCTGTCCCAAACTTTGGGGTGGCTGTGTGTTGTTGATTTTAATTTCCCTAAGCTATAGGACCATAAGTGGAAGTGCCATAGGCTGTGTTGCTTTGTTTCCTACGTGTTTCAGGAAACACCATACACTTCTCCAGAGTGGCTGTTGGCAATTGACATCCCGCCCATCAGCATAACAAGGCTCCCTGTTCTCCATGACCTGTCCTGCCTTTCTGGATATTACACTTTTATCAGATGGCCCTTTTGACCGAGGGGCAGTGAGACTTCATTGTAGTGCAGATTTCCTTTACACGCATCGCTTGGTTGGCCTGAAAGGGCGTATGCGTTTTTTCCTGAATATATTCAGGAGAAAACGCATACGACCTTTTTGGCCAAGTGCATCATTGTCGACATTCTTCCTCTTTTCCTATGCTTTAAGTGCAATTCCACTCTACCCCCTGAAATCGTTTTCCTGAAATTCTGCCCCGCTTTCAAGTCCTCTTCGAAGACTTACTTCAGTACATTTTTGGACGATAGCTGTCATTCATAACTCTGCAGGTTTGTGAATTACAGTGCCCCTGAGCTCCTTTCTTCAACTCGCTTCCTTGTGAGCTGGCCGCAAAACCGCAGGAGTGCTTCAGGGCCTAATCTCTTTCCGGCAGGGTACCCTGAACCTTTGGTTAACTATTCTTCCTGGTGGGAAATGAGCGTTCCATTTGCCCGTGCAGACACCTACAGCTAGTCTCTCATTGGTTCTCCCTATTCCTGTTCATCTTGTGCAGAAATTGCAAACTGTGCCAAACACGAGGTTAAAGGCACTGAGTCTCCTAATAGGGAGAGTGTTAGCAGAGCGTCTGGAATGGTGAACCCGAGAACCAGGGGTTGAAAACTGAGATGCATTTGAAAACGTTTCCCAACCACACGATGGACCATACTCTCGGTTTCCCATGCATGTTTTTGCTGAAGGAAGAATCCCTTCAACCTGGAGAGTTGGGACACTTGGAATGGGTACCGTGCACTATGACTTCAAAGGGTCTGCGATTGCTCACCGAACCTCACCAGTGCTATCAGCCCGAAGTGTCCAGCCTTATGTCTCACCCAGCTCTGGGTGTAGATGTGGTAAATCCAGGTTGCATCACAAGCCCTGAATGAATTATTTAAGAATTGCTCTCTATTTCACTGTCATTGTGTTTTGTTTTTGAAATTTATTTTGATAATGGGATTTATCGGATTCTCACTGCTGCATTTAGGCCACTGTACACACTCTTGATTTCCTTATGGAGACATATAAATCCATGGGTTTTAAGATTCTTACTTGTCAGGTATATTCCCAGGCGTTGAATATGGTGTGTTGAGTCCATTTCGTTGAGCAAGGAGTAGGTCTTGTCTATTATATATATGGTTTATGGAAAGGTATCGGTGCTAATTTCAAACTCTGGTTTTATGCAGCACCCCAAGTCACCTTTACACATAAGCAAGCATAAGTTTGTTTTCTAATTTTGAGACCCTGTTCTGTTTTGTAATTCAGTTCATGTGTAGCCAAGTTTACATTCCGTGTATTAGTGATATCTTATGATATTTCTTTTTCTGTGGGACTTATTTCTCGTAGAATCATCGAACCTGAATCCACTCATTATGCCGCTATGGGCCTGATGACGTAGATTTCTTTGCTGAGTGATAATCCATTGTACGTGCGTACCACAACTTCTTTATCCATTTATTGCTTTCTCGGATATTTAACATGTACCGTCGACGAGGTTCTTGTAAACAGAGCCGTCCCAAACTTTGGGGTGGCTGTGTGTTTTTGATTTTTATTTCCCTAATCTATAGGACCATAAGTGGAAGTGCCATAGGCTGTGTTGCTTTGTTTGCTACGTGTTTCAGGAAACACCATACACTTCTCCAGAGTGGCTGTTGGAAATTTACATCCCGCCTATCAGCATAACAATGTTCCCTGTTCTCCATGGCCTGTCCTGCCTTTCTGGATTTTACACTTTTTTCAGATGGCCCTTTTGACCGGGGGGCAGTGAGACTTCATTGTAGTGCAGATTTCCTTTACATGCTTGCTTGGTTGGCCAAAAAGGGCGTATGCGTTTTTTCCTGAATATATTCAGGAAGAAACGCATACGCCCATTTTGGCCAAGTGCATCATTGTCGATATTCTGCCTCTTTTCCTATGCTTTAAGTGCAATTCCAGTCTACCCCTGAAATCGTTTTCCTGAAATTCTGCCCCGCTTTCAAGTCCTCTTCGAAGACTTACTTCAATATATTTTTGGAAGATAGCTGTCATTCATAACTGCAAGTTTGTGAATTACAGTGCCCCTGAGCTCCTTTCTTCAACTCGCTTTCTTGTGAGCTGGCCGCAAAACCGCAGCAGTGTTTCAGGCCCTAATCTGTTTCCAGCAGGGCATGCTGAGCCTTTGGTTAATTCCTCTTCCTGGTGGGAAATGAGCGTTCCATTTTCCCGTGTAGACACCTACAGCTAGTCTCTCATTGGTTCTCCCTATTCCTGTTCATCTTGCGCAGAAATTGCAAACTGTGCCAAACAGGAGGTTAAAGGCACTGAGTCTCCAAGTGGGGAGAGTGTTAGTAAAGCGTCTGGAATGTTGAACCCGAGAACCAGGAGACGAAAACTGAGATGCATTTGAAAACGTTCCCCAATCACATGGTGGACCATAGTCTGGGTTGCCCATGCATGTTTTAGCTGAAGGAAGAATCCCTTCGACCTGGTGAGTTGGGACCCATGGAATGGGTACCATGCAGTATGACTTCAAAGGGTCTGCGTTTCCTCACCGAAACTCACCAATGCTGTCAGCCCGAAGTGTCCAGCCTTATGTCTCACCCAGCTCTGGGTGTAGATGTGGTAAATCCAGGTTGCATCACAAGCCCTGAATGAATTATATAAGAATTGCTCTCTATTTCACTGTCATTGTGTTTTGTTTTTGAAATTAATTTTGATAATGGGATTTATCGGATTCTCCCTGCTGCGTTTAGGCCGCTGTACACACGCTTGATTTTCTTATGCAGACATAAAAATCCATGGGTTTTAAGATTCTTACTTGTCAGGTATATTCCCAGGCATTGAATATGGGGTGTTGAGTCATTTCTTTGAGCAAGGAGTAGGACTTGTCTGTTATATATTTGACTTATGGAACGGTATCTGTGCTAATTTCCATCTCTGGTTTTATGCAGCACCCCAACTCACCTTTCCCCATAAGCAAGCATAAGTTGGTTTTCTAAATTTGAGACTCTGTTCTGCTTTGTAATTCAATTCATGTGTAGCCAAGTTTACATTCCGTGTATTAGTGATATCTTATGATGTTTCTTTTTCTGTGTGACTTATTTCTCGTAGAATCATCGTACGTGAATCCACTCATTATGCCGCTACGGGCCTGATGACGTAGATTTCATTGCTGAGTGATATTCCATTGTACGTACGTACCACAAATTCTTTATCCATTTTTTGCTTTCTCGGATATTTAACTTGTACCGTAGACGAGGTTCTTGTAAACAGAGCCGTACCAAACTTTGGGGTGGCTGTGTGTTTTTGAGTTTAATTTCCCTAAACTATAGGACCATAAGGGGAAGTGCCATAGGCTGTGTTGCTTTGTTTCCTACGTGTTTCAGGAAACACCATACACTTCTCCAGAGTGGCTGTTGGCAATTTACATCCCGCCCATCAGCATAACAAGGCTCCCTGTGCTCCATGACCTGTGCTGCCTTTATGGATTTTACACTTTTTTCAGATGGCCCTTTTGACTGGGGGGCAGTGAGACTTCACTGTAGAGCAGATTTCCTTTACACGCTTGCTTGGTTGGCCAAAAAGTGCGTATG
>NW_021699696.1:3969-6113 GCF_005190385.1 Monodon monoceros
GGCAATTTACATCCCGCCCATCAGCATAACAAGGCTCCATGTTCTCCATGACGTGTCCTGATTTCTGGATTTTACACTTTTTTCAGATGGCCCTTTTGACTGGGGGGCAGTGAGACTTCACTGTAGAGCAGATTTCCTTTACACGCTTGCTTGGTTGGCCAAAAAGTGCGTATGCGTTTTTTCCTGAATATATTCAGGAAAAAACGCATACGCCCTTTTTGGCCAAGTGCATCTTTGTCGACATTCTGCCTCTTTTCCTATGCTTTAAGTGCAATTCTAGTCTACCCCCTGAAATCGTTTTCCTGAAATTCTGCCCCGCTTTCAAGTCCTCTTCGAAGACTTACTTCAATACATTTTTGGACGATAGCTGTCATTCATAACTCTGCAGGTTTGTGAATTATATTGCCCCTGAGCTCCTTTCTTCAACTCGCTTTCTTGTTAGCTGGCCGCAAAACCGCAGGATGGCTTCAGGCCCTAATCTGTTTCTGGCAGGGCACGCTGAGCCTTTGGTTAATTCCTCTTCCTTGTGGGAAATGAGCGTTCCATTTGCCCGTGCAGACACCTACAGCTAGTCTCTCATTGGTTCTCCCAATTCCTGTTCATCTTGCGCAGAAATAGGAAACTGTGCCAAACAGGAGGTTAAAGGCACTGACTCTCCAAGTGGGGAGAGTGTTAGCATAGCGTCTGGAATAGTGAACCCGAGTACCAGCGGACGAAAACTGAGATGCCTTTGATAACGTTTTCCAATCACACGGTGGACCATACTCTGGGTTTCCCATGCATGTTTTAGCTGAAGGAAGAATCCCTTCAACCTTGAGAGTTGGGACCTATGGAATGGGTACCATGCACTATGACTTCAAAGGGTCTGCGATTGCTCACCGAACCTCACCAATGCTATCTGCCCGAAGTGTCCAGCCTTATGTCTCACCCAGCTCAGGGGATAGATGTGGTAAATCCAGGTTGCATCACAAGCCCTGAATGAATTATTCAAGAATTGCTCTCTATTTCACTGTCATTGTGTTTTGTTTTTGAAATTTATTTTGATAATGGGATTTATCGGATTCTCACTGCTGTGTTTAGGCCGCTGCACACATGCTTGATTTCCTTATGGAGACATATAAATCCATGGGTTTTAAGATTCTTACTTTTCAGGTATATTCCCAGGCGTTGAATATGGGGTGTTGAGTCCATTTCGTTGAGCAAGGAGTAGGTCTTATCTATTATATATTTGGCTTATGGAACGGTATCTCTGCTAATTTCAATCTCTGGTTTTATGCCGCACCCCAACTCACCTTTCCCCATAAGCAAGCATAAGTTGGTTTTCTAAATTTGAGACCCTGTTCTGTTTTGTTATTCAGTTCATGGGTAGCCAAGTTTACATTCCGTGTATTAGTGATAACTTATGATGTTTCTTTTTCTGTGTGACTTATTTCTCGTAGAATCATCGTACCTGAATCCACTCATTATGCCGCTACGGGCCTGATGACGTAGATTTCATTGCTGAGCGATATTCCATTGTACGTACGTACCACAACCCCTTTATCCATTTTTTGGTTTCTCGGATATTTAACTTGAACCGTAGACGAGGTTCCTGTAAACAGAGCAGTCCCAAACTTTGGGGTGGCTGTGTGTTTTTGATTTTAATTTCCCTAAGCTATAGGACCATAAGTGGAAGTGCCATAGGCTGTGTTGCTTTGTTTCCTACGTGTTTCAGGAAACACCATACACTTCCCCAGAATGGCTGTTGGCAATTTACATCCCGCCCATCAGCATAACAAGGCTCCCTGTTCTCCATGACCTGTGCTGCCTTTATGGATTTTACACTTTTTTCAGATGGCCCTTTTGACCGGTGGGCAGTGAGACATCATTGTAGTGCAGATTTCCTTTACATGCTTGCTTGGTTGGCCAAAAAGTCCGTATGCGTTTTTTCCTCAATATATTCAGGAAAAAACGCATACGCCCTTTTTGGAAAAGTGCCTCATTGTCGACATTCTGCCTCTTTTCCTATGCTTTAAGTGCAATTCCAGTCTACCCCCGAAATCGTTTTCCTGAAATTCTGCCCCGCTTTCAAGTCCTCTTCGAAGACTTACTTCAATGCATTTTTGGACGATAGCTGTCATTCATAACTCTGCAGGTTTGTGAAT
>NW_021699697.1:0-1071 GCF_005190385.1 Monodon monoceros
GAGATTTCCTTTCTGGCTCTCGGGGGTTGGGATATCAAGTGAAAGATCCATCCTAAATAGGCTGACCAGCCTTCTGGGGTTCCCCGGAAATGAGGGTTTCCGCACAGTTTCAGCGCTCAAATCTGAGCGGTCCTGGGCAAACTGGGGGCGGGTGTTGGTCACCCTGTGTAAACACAGTAACAATTCCAACTGCAATAGCAATGGCCAAGGACCTCTACGGTCTTATTGACCAGGCACAGTTCTTTACCTGGCGGGGAAGGGTGGGCCAGGATTGGAATTCCGGTGATCCAGGGTGGGCGGGTGAGGGCACACCCCGGGCTTGTGTAGGGGAGTCCAGGAAGGTTCTGGAGGAAGTGACAGTGACACAGGAGGGAGGGAGGAGTCTAAGGAAGAACGTCCCACACGACAATGTGTGCCAATGGCCCTGGGCCCAAGGTCACACCTGACCAGGGCTTGCTTGTTTTCTTTTTTTCTAATTTACTTTTTCCCACATGGATATGCAATTGTCCTAATGCCATTTATTGAAAACTCCTTAATTTCCTCACTTTCTGTCATATCAAGTTCTCACTTTTCTGTTTCTGGACCCTTATTCTCTACCATAGAGCTATACGTCCCATTCTTGCACCACTAGTGCTGTTTCATCACTATAACTTTATTTTTTATTCATTTATTTCTTTGGCCGTGCCGGCGGCATGTGGGACCTTATTTCCCTGACCAGGCTTTGAACCCGCACCCCTTGCAGTGGAAGCTCGGAGTCTTAATCGCTGGACCTCCAGGGAAGTCCCCAGGGCTTGCTTTGACATCCATCGAATGGTGGCGGGTGGGCACGGGGAGCAGCTGTCTGTGAGCCATCCTGTGTAGAAATGCAGGGTGGAGGGCAGGACAGCTGGAGCGGGAGGGGAAGAGGCGGAGGAGGGAGGGAGGGAGGGAGGGATGGCGGGCGGGCGAGAAACAGAGACAGACAGAGTTTCCGGAGACAATAGCTCTGGCCGTGTCCTAGGGCATGAAAGCTGAAAATAGCTCCTAGTGCCGGGAGCCTTGGAGCCGGAGCCTGGGAGTCAGGGTGACTGT
>NW_021699698.1:0-3544 GCF_005190385.1 Monodon monoceros
GCAGTTGGAACCCCCCAGCATGCGGCGTGGGGCACCGAGTGTATGGGATCCAGGTTGCAGTGAACACACAACAGAGGGCCCCACACAATGAAAGTTTAAGCAAGCCAGCCGTAGGGACTTCAAAGCAGAAGGCCCACATCCCAAAGTGGATGGGAACCTGGCAGGGGTGTCCTGGCACCACTGGGTGCACATCAGGCAATTTGGGGGAGCCCAGGAGTAAGGGCCTGACACCAGAGGGCCCTTGTCACTGAGGGACGGACGTTCCCAGCAGGCTCCAATTGACACCAGAGAACCCACGTCACCAATTTGATGTGTGCCAGGCAGGAGTGACCTCACAGTACAGGGCCCACCTCCCAGAACGTTGAGGAACCAAGTAAGGATCAGACTCTCACCAGAGGGCTCACATCAGCAAGGTGATGGAAAACATGCTGGAGTGTCCTCACACCAGGGGGACTACATCCACATCATTGAAAGTTGAGGAACCCAGCACATGTGGCCCCAAACCTGATGACCCACACCACAAAAGGTCTGGGAGTGTGGCAGGCAGGTGGATCCTAACAACAGAGGGCCCATGGAATAGAAAAGTTGAGGAATCGAGCCCTTGGCACCACCCAGCAGTCTGCCCGGAGCACCGAATCTATGAGATCCAGGCCGCAGTGAACACACACCAGACAGACCCACACCATGAATGTGTGAGCAAGCCAGCCGTTGGGACCTCATTGCAGAAGGCCCACATCAACATGTAGAGGGGAACCTGGCAGGGTGTCCTGGCACCACTGGGCGCACCTCAGGAAGTTGGGGGAGCCCAACAGTTAGCGCCTGAGGTCAGAAGTGCCCTCATCACAGGGGTGAGGTGGCTCCCAACAGGCTTCAACTGACACCAGAGGGCCCACGTCGCCAAGGCGACGTATCCCAGGCAGGATTGACCTCACAGAAGAGGGCCCACCTTACAGAACGATGAGGAACTCAGAGCGCATGAGTCTCTCAACAGAAGGCTCACATCACCAAGCGGCTTGGCAACAGGCAGGAGTGTCCTCACATCAGTGGGCCACATCCACATTAACGAAAGGTGAGGAATCCAGCACATGTGGCCTCAAACCAGAGGACCAACATCACAAAGGGACTGAGAGTGAGGCATGAAGGACGACGCTCGAAACAGAGGGCCCAGGAAAAAAAATGGTGAGGAATCCAGCAGTTGGAACACCTCACCAGGCATCCAGGAGCACCGAGGCTATGGGATCCAGGGCCCAGTGAACTCACAACTGAGGGCTCCACACCATGAAAATTTGAGCAAGCCAGCCGTTGGGACCTCAGAGCAGAAGGCCCACATCCCCATGAGGATGGGAACGTGGCAGGTGTGTCCTCGCACCACTAGGCGCACATCAGGAAATGTAGGCAAGCCCTGATTTTGGGCCTGATGCCAGAGGGGCCCTCATCACAGAAGGGAGGAGGCTCCCAGGCGGCTCCAACTGACACCAGATGGCTCACAACGCCAAGGCGATGTGTGCCAGGCAGGAGTAACCTCAAAGCAGAGGACCTACCTCACAGAACTGTGAGGAACCCAGGCAGGATCAGACTCTCACCAGAGGGCCCATATCAAAAAGGGGATATGAACTAGGAAGGAGTATCCTCACACAACTGGGGCCACATCCACATCATCGAAAGTTGAGGAATCCAACACATGTGGCCTCAAACCAGAGGACCCACATCACTAAGGAGCTGGGAGTGAGGCAGGCAGGAGGAGTCTCACAACAGATCGCCCATGAAATAGAAAAGGTGAGGAATCCAGCAGTTGGAACCCCGCAGAATGCGGCCTGGAGCACCAAGTGTAGGGGGTCCAGGCCGCAGTGAACTCACACCGGAGGGCCCCACACAATGAAATTGTGAACAAGCCAGCCGTTGGGACTTCAAATCAGAAGGCCCACATCCCCAAGGGGATGGAAACCTGGCAGGGGTGTTCTGGCACCACTGGGCGCACATCAGGAAATTTGTGGGAGGCCAGGGGTTAGAGCCTGACGCCAGAGTGAACCTCATCAATGAGGGGAGGAGGCTTGCAGCAGGCTCCAACTGTCACCAGAGGGCCCAATTCCCCAAGGCAACACGCACCAGGCAGGAGTGACCACACAGTACAGGTCCCACCTCACAAAACTGTGAGGAATCCAGGCAGGATCATACTCTCACCAGAGGGCCCACATCACCAAGGGGATGGGATCCAGGCAGGAGTGTCCTCACCCCAGTGGGCCCACATCCACATCATCGAAAGTAGAGGAACCCAGCACATGTGGCCTCAAGCCAGAGGAGCCACCACACCAAGGGGCTGGGAGTGAGTCTGGCAGGAGGAGCCTCACAACAGAGGGCCAATGGAATAGGAAATTTGAGGAATCCATCATTTCGAAACTCCAAGCTGGCTGCGCGGAGCACCGAGGATATGGGATACAGGCCACAGTGAAAACACACGAGAAGGCCACAGACCATTAAAGTGTGAGCAAGCCACCCGTTAGGACCTCAGAGTAGAAGGCACACATACCCATGGGGATGGGAACCAGGCAGGGTTGTCCTAGTACCAATGGGCGTACATCAGGAAATGTGGGGGAGCCCAGCAGTTAGGGCCTCACACCAGAGTGGCTCTCATCACCGAGGGCAGGAGCCTCCCAGCAGGCTCCAACTGACACCACAGCGTCCACGTCGCCAAGGCAACGTGTCCAAGGCAGTGTGACCTCTCAGAAGAGGACCCACCTCACAGAACTGTGAGGAACCCAGGCAGGATCAGACGTTCACCACAGGGCCCACATCAACGAGGGGCTGGGAACCAGGCAGGAGTGTCCTCACACTACTGGGGCCACATCCACATCATCGAAAAGAGAAGAACCAAGCACATGTGTCCTCAAACCAGAGGACCCACATCAACAAGGGGCTGGGAGTGAGGTAGGCAGGAGGAGCCTCACAGCAGAGGGCCCATGGAATAGAAAAGGTGAGGAATCCAGCAGTTGGAGCCCCCCACCACGCGTGCAGGAACACCGAGGCTATGGGATCCAGGCCGCAGTTTACTCACCCCAGAGGGCTTCACACCATGAAAATTTGAGCAAGCCAGGCTTTGGTACCTCAGATCAGGATGCCCACATCCCCATGGGAATGGGAAGCTGGCAGGGGTGTCCTTGCACCACAGGGTGCACATCAAGAAATGTGGGGGAGCCCAGCAGTTACGGCCTGAGGCCAGAAGGGACCTGATCACTGAGGAGAGGTGGCTCCCAGCAGGCTCTGACTGACACCAGAGGGCCCACGTCGCCAAAGCAATGTGTCCCAGGCAGGATTGACCTCAGAGAAGAGGGCCCACCTCACAAAACGATGAGGAACTCAGAGCGGATGAGTCTCTCAACAGAAGGCCCACATCACCAAGGGGTTGGGTACCAAGCAGGAGTGTCCTCACACCAGTGGGGCCACATCCACATCATCGAAAGTTGAGGTACCCAGCCCATGTGGCCTCAAATAAAGGAAGTCACAACACAAAGGGCCTGGGAGTGAGGCAGGCCGGAAGAGCCTCAAA
>NW_021699699.1:0-1970 GCF_005190385.1 Monodon monoceros
CGTACGCTAACACTAACCCGTCCCCTAACACGTACGCTCACCCTAAACCGTTGTCGTACCCTAACCCGTACCCTAAACCGTCCCCGTACCCTAACCCGAACCGTAACCCTAACCCTAACCCTTACTCGAAGCCTTACCCGAACGTGTCCACTAACCCTAACCTGTACGCTAACACTAACACGTACCCTAACACATACGCTCACCCTGAACCGTTGTCGTACCCTAACCTATATCCTAAACCGTCCCCGTCCCCTAACCCTAAACCTAACCCTAACCGTAACCCTTACCCAAAGCCTTACACTAACACGTCCCCTAATCCTAACACGTACGCTAACACTAACCTGAACCCTAACATGTACGCTCACACTAAACTGTTGTCATACACTAACTTGTATCCTAAACTGTCCCCGTCCCCTAACCCCAACCCTCACCCGAAGCCTTACCCTAACCCGTCCTCTAATCCTAACCCGTACGCTAACACTAACTCCTACGCTAACACTAACCCGTACCTTAACACGTACACTCACCCTAAACCATTGTCGTACACAAACTTGTACCCTAAACCGTCCCCGTCCCCTAACCCTAACGCTAACCCTAACACTAACACTTACCCGAAGCCTTACCCTAACCCGTCCCCTAATCCTAACCCTTACGCTAACAATAACCCATTCCCTAACATGTACGCTCACCCTAAACCGTTGTCGTAGCCTAAACTGTACCCTAAACCATCCCCGTCCCCTAACCCTAACCCTAAACCTAACCCTAAAACTTACCCGTAGCCTTATCCTAATACGTCCCTTAATCCTAACCCGTATGCTAACAATAACCAAAACCCTAACATGTAAGCTCACCCAAAACCGTTGTCATACGCTAACCTGTACCCTAAACCGTCCACATCCCCTAACCTTAACCCAAACAGTAACACTTACCCGAAGCCTTGCACTAACCCGTCCACTAATCCTAAGGCGTACGCTAACACTAACCCGTACCCTAACACTTACGGTCACCATAAACTGTTGTCGTACACTAACCTGTACCCTAAACCGTCCCCATCCCCGTCCCCATTCCCTAACGCTAACCCTAACCCTAAAATTTACCCGAAGCCTTACCCTTACCCATCCCCTAATCCTAACCCAAACGCTAACACTAACCCGTACCCTAACATGTACGCTCACCCTAAATCGTTGTCATACAATAACCTGTACCCTAAACCGTCCCTGTCCCCTAACCCTACTCTAACCCCAACACTCACCAGTAGCCTTACCCTAATCCGTCCCCTAATCCTAACCCGTACGCTAACAGTAACCCGTACCATCACACGTACGCTCACCCTAAACCATTGTCGTACCCTAAACTGTATCCTAAACCGTCACCATCCCCTAACCCGAACCCTAACCCTAACCCTAAGCCTTACCCTAATGCGTCCACTAACCTTAACTCGTACGCTAACACTAACACATACCCTAATACATACGCTCACCCTAAACCGTCGTCGTACGCTAACCTGTACCCTATACCGTCCCCATACCCTAACCCTAACCCTAACCCTAACCATAAAACTTACCCGAAGCCTTAACCTAACACGTCCCCTAATCCTAACACGTACGCTCACTCTAAATCGTTCTCGTACACTAACCTGTACCCTAAACCATAACCGTCCCCTAACCCTAACCCTAAACCTTACTAGAAGCCTTACCCTAACTCTTCCCCTAATACTAACCCGTCCGCTAACACTAACTCATACGCTAACACTAACCTCTACCCTAACACATAAGCTCACTCTAAACCTTTGTCGTACACTAACCTGTAACCTAAACCTTCCCCTTCCTCTAACCCTCACCCTAACCCTTACCCGAAGCCTTATCCTAACCCGTCCCCTAATCCTAACCCGTACGCTAACACTAACCCGTACCCTAACACGTACGCTCACCCTGAACCGTTGTCGTACCCTAACCTGTACCCTAAACCGT
>NW_021699699.1:2070-2375 GCF_005190385.1 Monodon monoceros
GCTAACCCGTCCCCTAATCCTAACCCGTACGCTAACACTAACCCGTACCCTAACACGTACACTCACCCTAAACCGTTGTCATAACCTAACCTGTACCCTAAGCCATCCTCGTCCGCTAACCCTAACCCTAACCCTTACCCGAAGCCTTACCCTAACACATCCCCTAATCCTAACCCGTATGCTAACACTAACCAGTACCCTAACACGTACGCTCACCCTAAACCGTTGTCGTACCCTAACCTGTACCCTAAACGTTTCCCGTCCCCTAACCCTAACCCTAACCCTTACCCGAAGCCTTACCCTAA
>NW_021699700.1:0-52605 GCF_005190385.1 Monodon monoceros
CACACCCTCTCCCAAGGAAGCCTGGACTCCCCCCAGGGGCCTCAGCCTGGGGCCACCGCACACCTGGATTTGGGCAAAGGGAGGGATGCTGCTGGCTCCCGGGTGCTTTAGGGTGGCCGATGCCGTGAGGGTTAGAAAACGCTCCAGCCCAATAATCCTGCCGTGACACCCTGGTCGTCGTCCCATGGCTAGAGGGATTTGCACCTTCCCTCTCCATGGCCACAGACCCTTTGATGCAGGGGAGAAAAGGATGTGAACCTGGCCGGGCTGCAAGGCCAGAGGGCCAGACGCTTGCAGGCGGCTTCACCGTTTCAGAAATCAAGCCCACAGCGTTTTTCTGGCTGGCGTCTCTCTGTTCCGTGACCTGAAAACACGCTGTTTTTGGAAAGTGCAGATCTGCTGACAGACACCCTTTTCTGGAGGTTTGTGTGTTTCTCTGTGGGGCGAGCCGCCCTGCCTCGGATGGGCCAGATGCTGCTGGAGAAGGCGCTGGGCTTAGGAAGCGAGGCCCTTTTTGCTGGGATTTGAAGGAATTCTTTCTGCTTGAGCCTCAGGCTCTTCGTCCACTCAGGGTTCCTGGAGCCCTGCAGGGCCCGGTGGGAGGAGTGGGCACCCCCAGAAGCGGGGTGGGCACGCCAGGGGCCTGAGGTAGGGGGCTGCCTCGGGTGGAAGGGCTTGCAGGCCTGTTAAGGACCGACTCTGTGAGACCAACGAGCTGTGTTAAACCGGAGCCAGGTGTCTGAGCTGATAAGCCGGGGCAGGGCTTTGTGGAGTATATTTGGCGGGAGGAGAGGTAGCTCCCCTTTTCTGTAGGGAATTTCGTAAATCATGGCCTATCAGATATGGAAGATATGAGGCCAGGTGGATCCCCGACTTTGGATGTCACAGACTGGTCAAATTTTAAAAGTTTTAATTTGACCAAGTGAGGCCATTAAAAGTCAGAGGCCAGCTACTATATCATCATTTCATAAGTGGAAGAATATTCTAATACCAGCAATATAAGAGGGACATAATTTCAATATAAAGAGTATTTCTCAAACGGAATAAATTTAGCTTTATGAAGAATTTGTTCCATTATACCTGTTTTGTTTTGATTTTTCTTTTGTCTCTCGTTTTTTTAAAATCGAGAGAAAAGTCCGGCAAAAATCTGTTCCTGGTCCCCAGTCCCCTCATTTCAGGCGAGCAAAAGGAGGGAAGGTGTCTGGCCAGAGCCCCATGGCCAGCAAGGCTTGTGTATCGTTCCAGCTAATTCTGGCTTCATAACAAGTCACCTCAGGCTTCGCAGAATCCTTTATTATTATCACCTCTCCTGGTTCTGGGGGCGGCTGGGCCGGGCCGGGGCCCTCACTCGGGGTCCCAGTGCTGCCGAGTCATCCGGAGGGCCCCTCACTCCGTGTCTGGGAAGACGCAAACCACTGGGGGCAGAGCAGCGGGGGGCTCCTTGGGCCTCCCTCCTTCTGTGTGGTCTCCGCGGCTGCGGCAGGACAGCCAGACTTCTCACGTGGGCCCTAGAGGTGCGAGTCCTGACAGGGAACCCAGGGGAAGCTGTGTTGCCTTCATGAAGTCACATAGCATCGCTTCTGTGAGCTTGTATTCAAGGAGGGGGGAATTACATGCCCTTCTTGTTGGGAGAAATGCCAAAGGGTTGGCTGACATGCTCTAAAGCCACCCCATGGCTTCCAAGTTCCTCTGAGAGCCAGGTTTTAATCTGGGGTGCTGGGACCTTAGATCCCCCCTCCCCTTACCTGTTCCAGGAACAAGTCTGGTGGAGGATAAAGCAGGTGGCTCTCTGGTGATGGGGGGCTGTTTCCGCTTGCTGGTCGCTGCTTGCACTTCTCTGAAGTAGTAAAAAATTCATAGATAAGGTAGATTCCATCAAATAAGTATCAGTTAAGCTCTTTGATGATCATAAGCGAGATGATGAATTAAAAAGTTAATCTAGAGAAATAACTGATAAAGAACAGAGACTTCGGGAATACAGCGTAAACTCGCGGAACTCCAAGCGCTCACTCTTTATAAGAAGGCGGCCTGCAGCCCTGCTTGAGCACCTGCTGTGTGCAGAGGTGTGGGGGATGCGAGCCTGAGCCCCCGAGTATCCGTGATCAGGTTGGGGGCCTCCTCGTGTCACCGTGTCGGGACCAGAGCGTGGACAGGGATGACAGCAGACCCTTATTAAATCCCTCTGCTCGGGGTGGGCTCGTGGGCTGCTGGCTTTCAGCTCTGCAGCTCCCCGTCCAGGAGGTCTGTAAGGGCTTGCAGGGAGGTGAGGAGGGATAGCAGGCCACCCCAGAGCCACGTGGCCAGGCCCTGTGGGGACGCCCACAGCCCAGCCCCCAGCACGGGGCCGGCAACCTGTTCAAGCCGCACCGGGTGAAGTGCGAGCAGGTGGGGCAGGGAGATAGGTTTCCACCAGCCTGGGGAGGGTCCCGTGTGGTTGCTCTCCGTGGGGATGAGCTGCCCAGACGGGGGGTTTAGGGTCAGCTGGGGCAGGAAGTCCATGTCCGTCACCGTTTCCTAGTTACTGGACACCAGGTGATTCCCCCAGCCCCGCCCGGGTCTGGCCCAGTGTCCTGCCTCCACGGGGACCCCGGCTCCCATGAAAGCCTTCCGGGGTGTCCCTGGCCTCCGCCCCACGAGCTGTGTGTCTGTTCGTGTGTCTCCCTGCTTGGGTGGCAGGCACCCCAGAGACCTCCGTCCTTTGAAGCCTCAGGGGGGAACCTTCTTGTTTGCTCAGGGTGACAGGCGCCGTCCCCAGGAGGTCCTGCAGAGCTGCCCCACCATGTACCCGCCCCCCGCATCCCCTGCGACTCCTGGGGAAACAGCGGGGAAGGCTTTGCGTTTCTGCCCAGCCCGCAGCCCCTCTGAGACCTCTCTTCCACCAGCGCCAGGCGAAGCATGGGGGCCGTGGATGAGTTCCCGGGGAAGCTGGCCAGACGCCTACCCGTGGGCCTGCGGAGGTGCCAGCACCCAGCACAGAGCAGTGGATGGACAGACACACTTAACCTTCCCCACGGACTGCCCAGAGGCCTCGTTCTTTCCCTCTGAATCACTGAGACCTGCTGGGTTGGTGGGTAATTGTTTCATACTACAGCTCTTGCCAAAAGGAGGGGGAAAAACAGTTCCCCAAGGTATGGAAGTCATCAGAAACAAGGACCCCCCCCGAGGCCATCACGCAAGCTGGTTTGCAGCTTCGCAGATGAAGGGGCGACTGGGGTACGTTCCCGTGTAGAAACGAGATGGAGGCTGACAGGATCAGAAACAGCGCTGGGAGCACAGGCCAGCCAGGCCCGCCTGTCACCTCCTCGTTCATTTCATAGAGTTGACTTACCACATGCCAGGTTCCAGGAATGGGTGTACAAGTAGTGAACCCAAGGGGCGACGTCCCCCTTCTGGAACTTTCCTACTAGCGGGGGAGACAGATGGTGGGGACACAGGAGCTGCTGGGGAGGAGGCAGGTCAAGGAAGGCCTGGCCGAGCCCCATGACCTTGAGCAGGGCTGCTGGAGCCGAGAGTCAGGCCTGGGGCGTGGGCTCGCCGGAGGCACCCGCTGCCACCCTGGCCCTCGGGAGTGCGGGGTGGTAACCGGGGGCCTGGCCTCTCCCTCCTTTGCCTCCTGGGTGTCGACGCTGCTTTTCTGATCTGGTGCCTGTGAGGAGGAAATATATATTTAGACTCTTCTGTACTTTCCGTGGTAACAGTCGCTTTATTCCTGGTGAAGAATGAGGAAAATGGGTCAGCTGTATTTACTAAGAAGCGTGTTCCAGCTCCTTTTCCGAGGCTATTTATAAACTTTAAAAAATGTGAGCTAAGTTTTTTGCATCTTACTGGAAGCCAGAGTGCCTATGAATACCCTTTCTATTACTATACCGGGAATCTAGCACTTCGGATTTGAAACAAGTCAACTGGGGCAGATAGAAATCTTGCAAACAGTGATTTTGATGCGCTCTGGCAGGATGGGTTTGCCTCGTTGGTCGGATTTCTCTGGGCGTTTTCTTCGTGAGACCTAGTCTAGCTTTCCTGGGTGTGGCGAGTGGACCACACAGTCTGACCCTGGCCCCACTGGGCCCTCGGGGGCTGCAGGTCCCTGGGGTGGTGGGTGCCCGAAGCCTGGTGACTTGGGGAATTTTGGAATCGCTCATCCATCCTTTGGGGCAACGGGGCCGTGGGCCGCTCCATGGTGGGCCCTGCTGGCTCAGCCCAGGGCTCACCTTCACTCACGTCCTCCGTCTCTGATGCCTCGGCCCGTGTGTTGCAGGGTCACCGGTCCACTTACATCGTGCCCCGTGTGTGCACAGAAAGCGTAGCTTCTCTCCTTCTCTCCACGTGGCCTGACCTTGCTTTCGAGAGCGGAGGGCTGGGCTCCTAGATTTTAGGTCCACTCTGGGAGTGTAGTCGAATGGCTTGTATCAGCCCCTGAGGGAACCCCTCTCTGCCTGGATGTTTTGGGTCCCTGTTCAGTCTTTCGGAGCGCCCCTCCCCCGCTTCCCCCTGCCCCTTGGGGTTTGGGGAGGGGTGTGTGCTCGTGGCCTGGTGGTGGCTGAGGGAGGGGTCCCTGCACTCCACGGGTGGCTCCGTGGGTGCTGCTTGCAGAAAGGCTGGCCGGATGAGCCCCAGGAACCACCGGCCCATCTGGCCTCTGGGGAGGCAGCCCCGGAGGTGGAGCTGGTCCACTTTTATCTTCTCAGCGTTCCAAGGCCCCTTCCAAAGCGGCCTCCGCATCTTGACCATCAGAGGCCTCAGCCTTCCCGCCTTCTCCCACCGAGGCGCTGGGGCCCGCAGGTCATGGGGCACTAAGCCACCCGCTGGGGGTGTCTGTCCACCAGGGGGCAGGTCTTGGGGGGCTCCTCCCCTCACTGCCTTAACGGCTGCAGGGGACTTATTTCCTCTCTGTGCCCCTGCCTTCTAGGGGTATCACATCCATAATAAAGGTGATAATGATAATAAGAATGACCAACAGTCACCACTCGCTGATCACTTACTCTATGCCCAGCAGAGTTCTGCACCCTCCTGTGTAGGGGCTGATCCCTCTTCAAGGCAAAGAGGGTTATTAGCGGATGAATCCAGTTGTTCCAAAGCCAGTTGCTCAGAACAGTACCCGGCAGCCTGAGTGTGAGCTCCGGGCGGTCCGCCATCCATGATTGCTCTCCGTCTCGTCCATCTACCTGCTCCAGAGCAGAAGTTTCCAAACTTTCTTGGTTCTTGGCACCCCGAGTGTCTCAGTGATTTTCTTTTTTTTTTTTTATGGCATCCCTAGAATACTTAACGGTTCCGTTAAGAATACTTAACAGTTCCGTTTATTAAGCAGTTAGATCCAAAAGCCTTAATAAATATTGTGTCCTAACAACAGCTGCTTGAAAATGTCAAACGGCTATTTTTTAATTTCATTTATTCATTTATTCATTTCATTTTATTTCATTTTTTTATTTCATTCTTAAATTACCCAGTTACTTACTAATGGGATATGTGTGACCATCGGGGACTGGACAGCTTTTCAAATCCCGGAGTCAGATTGGGTGCCGCCAACCCCACTTCCTGTTCCATCCGGATTTTTTCCAGGTCCTTCTCATCTCAGCAGTCACTGAAAACTCAGCTTCCCAGTGACATGACGTCCTCAGAAGGCTCGTAGGCTCATCTCACGGTGAAACTGTTATTCCAGCGGGTCTGGCAGGGGTCCGACAGATATATAGTATTGCTTGTTTCCCTCCATAACTTAAAATATCCTGTGGTCTCATGAGTTCTCGGAGGCTCTCCAGGGTGCCTGGGTGCACAGTTTGGGAACCGTGTTCCTAGGGCCTTTGGTTCCTCCTTGGTACCCAGGAAGCAGATCATTGACCCTCAGGTCTCAGACTCCTGGTACCCATCTGGGGGGTGGTGCGTGCGGGAGAGATGACAAGGGTCTCGTGCCCACCTCCATCCTCCCTCTCGGCCCCTCCCCAGTCTCTCGGGACAGGAAGGGGTGTTCCCTGCGCTCCCTCCCTCTGCATTTCATTCTCCTCCTGCCTGGGCATCAGCCAAGGGGTGAGGGTGCGGAGGGGCATCTTCTCCACCCTCGAGGAAGAACCCAGGCCCCGGATTCAGAAAACCCTCCCTCTGAACAAAATGCTCTCCGATCTGCGGCCACGCTGCTTGCACTAACAAAAATCATGCCAGCCGTTCACAGCTGAGAATTCCCTTTGTTGTTTTGGTGGGTAACGTGTCCTCTCCTTTGCCTGAAGTACTGAAATCCGTTGCTTCAACGGGCAGGGAGCTCCCCAAACCACTCGGTTTACAAGACAGCGAGTCTGAAAAGACTTCTAAAATGTTGTGCTCACTCTGCAAGCATCAGAGGAGGAACCAGGTGTCTGTACCTTCCTGTTCAGCAGGTGCGAATGTCTTAGGCCGATGGTAGACCAGGTGGGCAGGGCTGCATCTTATTAAACAGGTTCTTCACCCCAGGTCCTCTGTGCTATTCCTGCTCTCACACAGCCCCTCCTCTTTACCTTTACTCCCACCTGCCTTCCCCATCTTAACCCTCCCAGGGAAGAGTTGATTACCTCCGTCTCCCCTGGGAAGATGCCCCTGCCTGCCTTGTTCCCAGACAGGCCCTTCCCTGCCGTTCCAGCTGTGGCCACTGCACCCTCCCTCCTTCGCCTGGGTCGGTTCCAAGATCTCACCCGGCTCATTGGCACTCGGGCGGGACCTTTTCTCTTGCTGTCGCCTCCATCTGGCCTCCCTGTCTTCAGCCGCTCCCATGCTGCCGCAGCTTATTTTGGTCTCACTTTAAATGTTGCTTCCCAAAAAGGCCGTCTGTGAGACCCCGTCTAAAGGAGGCCCCCAGCCCCTCTGTTCAGTCCCCATGGCTCAGCCCCGGCAGAGACCCCGTCTGCATCGTGCTGTTTTCTCGGCACCCAGCGCTTTCTCAGAGCAGGGAATTTTTTTAACAGGAGGGACGTTCAGGGTCGCCAACTTTGAATTTTGCCAAGTAAGACTTTGAAAAATTCCAGCGACCATATATCATCGGCGTTTCAGAACAGAAAAGTTGGCAGGACATAATCTCCGGATGAAGGACAGTTCTTCAGATGAAATCAGTTTGGCTTTATTGGGAACGTGTTGCGTTGGCCCTTCTCTCATCTCGAGGAGGATGGATGGAAACCCTCACGACACGACATGAGTCCGTCAGTGAGCGCTTTGGGGACTCCGTGGTCACCCTCCCAAGGCCGTCCTTGTTTCGTTCTCGTGACGTTTGTCCCCTTCACTCAGCTGTGAGCTTCTGGTGGGGGGACCACACTTTAGACTTAAGTTGTCTTTGCTGGGCTTCACATGCCCGTGTTGGTCTCTGGATGCTTCCAGATCTGTTCAGATGCCCTCTCCTGTAGCTTCGAGCCGGCCTCACCTCCCCTTGCACCTTGGTGACTTGTCATCATCCATCCACACGCCTGTCCCCCTGGTGGAGAGCCAGTGCCCAGACAGGGTCCAGGGCTCCCTCCGTTTTGTTCTGCGGGGCTGGCACCCGCGTTCCTCACTGTGCTGCGCGCTGCTTCGATCCGCTGAAGACAAACCCTCAGCCAGTGGTGACAGCGGACAAGTCCGTGACAGAGACCACCCTCAGGCCACAGCGCAGGGTATGCGACACGGAGCTGTCTGTCTGTCTCTCCAATACGGAATTTAGTTTCTACTTCAATCCTTCCTTCCACCAGGACGCAGAAACATAATCTCATTTAATTCTGGGGTTTCTCAGCACATTTAAAGCTGCCCCTAAACCACCACTGGGTTTGTCAGTGTGTGAGGGGCAGGTGGCGGGAGGGGTCTGGCCCTCAGTTACTGCCATTTCCTCAGGTTCCTGGCTGCCACCCCTTATGGGTCACTGCTCTGCCCCCCTGTCCCCTGGCCTCTCCAGGGCCAGGTTTCCTCAGCTGCTTTATGCCCCTCTTGGGGGCTGAGGGACCCTTTTGCTGCACCGTCCCCCCCAGCAGCCCTCTCTGTTCTCTGGGGCATAGGGTGCATGCCGTTACGTGGTACCACGTAAGGAAGAAGACCCCTGCTGGGGACGATGGGCCTCTCTGGGGTCCTCATGTCACCTGTCACCAGGGCGGGAGCAGGTGGGACCACGCCCCACATGGCTTTGATTCTTCTGCTCTCTGTTCCACGCACCAGCCCTTGCCTGGGGCAGAGATGCCCTCAGTCTGATTCGCATAAAAGTCTACAGGAAGGGGGGGCCAAGAGAAACCTCTGTTCACACCTCCCACCTGTGAACCTGCTGCAGCTAAAGGTCCTGGTCGGGGCTTTTGCGGGGAGACTTCTAGGCTGTCTGAGGAAGGAGGGAGGGTGCAGGCTGAGCACCCATAGGGAGCTTGTTCAAAGGGAGTGTGGGCTAGTACCTACTGGAGCTGTCGAGTGTTCTAGATTATTTGTTCATTTGTGTATTTGCATTTGCTTAAAACTTTCACTTTAGAAGTAATACATGTTTAATGAGGAAAAGTAAGGAAAGACAGAAAAACAATTAGAATCAGTCATTTATCTCAGCACCTGGATTTATCTTTACATCTTGGTGGGTGTCTCTGAGATGGGTTAGTCATAAAAGCAGTGATAATTATAGCACCAAATGTGGCTCTTGCATTCAGTGCTTACCATGCCTCCTTCTAAGAATCGCACAGATATTAATTGATTGAATCATAACAGCCCTGTAGGGTGGATACGACTGTTATCCTCATTTTACAGAGGAGGACGCAGAGGCACAAAGTGTTTGTGTGATTTGTCTGAAGTCAGTCCGCTGGGGAGCCTGGCGGCGCACTCACACTGCACACCTGCACACATGGTACGAACTTATGGCCAAGATACACAACAGTGATGCACCCACCAGTCAGGGTTCTTGTCCCAGTTTCTTTCAGGAGAAGAACCATATTTTCCTCTGTGTCCTCAGGGCTCGGAACACCAATTTACTGACTAACTGACTGAATGAATGAATGAATGAATTCTGATGCGCGCTTTTCCTCCACGAGTCACGGGCAAATTACTGTTCCTCCTGTTGGCTCCTTTCTTTCCTTTCCCTGCTCACAGCACGCACACATCCTGGGGGCCTCCTCACACAGCTCCAGGGGCCCCCTTCACCTTTTTAGTCTTTATCTAAAAATAGCGTCATCGAGGCATCATCGACGTATGATAAACTGCACATATTTAAAACGTACACCTTGGTGGGTTTTGACATCACCATCACCAGATCAGGAGAATGAAATGCCCAGCCCCCCCAGAAGTGTCCTGGACCCCTTTGTAATTCCTCACTCCAGGTCCGCCCCGCCTCCTTCCCTGGCACTGCTGTTCTGCTTTCCATCACCATAGTTAGTTTGCATTTCCTAGAGTGTTATAGAAATGGAATCATACAGTCTGCACTCTTTTTTCCGTCTGCCTTCTTTCACTCCACACAATTATTTGGCAGCTCATCCATGTTGCAGGTATCAGTTCATTTCTTTTTATCGAAGAGCAATGTCCACTGTGTGGATAGGAGGTGATTTGTCCATTCACCTGTTGATGGACCTTTGGGTTGCTTCCAGCTTTTGACTATTTCACATAAAGCTGATATGAACATTCGTGTGCAAGTCTCTGTATGGTCGTATGCTTTCTCTTCTCTTGGGTAAACACCTAAAAGTGGAAAGCCCGGATCATGTGGAAGGTGCCAAACTGCTTTCCAAAGCAGCTGTACCACTTTACATTCCAACCGGCAGCAGGGCATGAGAGCCCCAGTTCCCTCACATCCTTGCCAACACTTTGTATGGTCATTCGCTTTCTTTTTATTATTTTTTTAGATTTATGTTATTGAAGTATAGTTGATTTACAATGCTGTGTTCATTTCTACTGTACAGTGAAGTGATTCAGTTATATATATATATATATATATATATATATATATATATATATACATTCTTTTTCCTATTCTTCTCCATTATGGTTTACCACAGGCTATTGACTATAGCTCCCTGGGCTCTACAGTAGGACCTTGTTGTTTATCCATCTTATATGTAACAGTTTGCATCTGCTAACCTCAGACTCCCACACTCCCCCTTACCCCCCCCCCCCCCCCCCCCCGGCCCCCTGGCGACCACGAGTCTGTTCTCTGTGTCTGCGAGTCTGCTTCCGTTTTGGATTCGCTTTAATTTTAGCCATTCCAGTAGGTGGTTGGTGGCACCTGGTCATGGTTTTAATCTGCATTTCCTTAATAACTAATGATGTTCACACACTTAATTGCCACCCCTGTGTCTTCTTGGTGAAATATCTGTTCAAATCTTTTGTCCATTTCCAAAAAATTGGGTTCCCTGTGTTTTTAATTATTGGGTTTTGAGAGTTCTTTATATATAGTCTAGAAAAAGTCCTTTAGCAGATATAGGCTTTACAGAGATTTTCTTCGAGTCTGTGACTTCTCTTCTCGTAACTGTATCTTTTGAAGAACAGAAATTAATCTTGATGAAGCCCAATTTATGGATCATTTTGTTTTCATAGCTCATGCTTTTGGTGTTGTATTGAAGCAATCTTTGCCTAACCCAGGGCCACAGATATTTTCTCCTATGTTTTCTTACCAAAATTTTATACATTTAAACTTAGGTCTATAAGCCACTTTGAGTTCATTTTTGTATATGGGGTGAGGTATGGGGTGAGGTTCATTTTTCTTGTTTTTTGCCTGTGGATGTCCGGTTATTCCAGCACTATTTGTTGGAAAGCCTCCCGCTTCTCCACTGAGTTGCCTTTTGCTGCTTTATGGAAAGTCATTCGTTCACAGGTATGAGGGTCTGTTTCTGGACCCTGTTCTATTTCAGTGATCGGTTGTCTGTCTTCACGCCAAATCCACTGACTTGACTGCCATAGCTTTATAATAAATCTTAAAACCCTTAGAATCAGGCTTCCCTGGTGGCGCAGTGGTTGAGAGTCCGCCTGCCGATGCAGGGGACACGGGTTCGTGCCCCGGTCCGGGAGGATCCCACATGCCGCGGAGCGGCTGGGCCCATGAGCCATGACCGCTGAGCCTGCGCATCCGGAGCCTGTGCTCCGCAACGGGAGAGGCCACAACAGTGAGAGGCCCGCGTACCGCAAAAAAAAAAAAAAAAAAAAAAAATCCTTAGAATCAAAGCCGTGTTAACTCTCCATTCTTCTCTTTCAGAGCATTTGGGCAGCTCTGGGTCCTTTGTGCTTCTGTATGGATTTTAGAATTGGCTTCTGTTTCTAAAACAAAGCGTGCTGGGATCGTGATTGGGATCCAGCCTCACACTGTATTCTCTGTGGGTTCCCTCCTCCGGAGTCGTCACCTGGTTCCCCCTACACGGGGCAGCTCTGGGGTCAAATGAGTGGCCTGGTGGGAAGACACCTCAGTCAGTAGAAGGAGAGGGTGTTAGTATTTATAAAGTGTTTTCAGAGACACTTTGCATTGACCTTAGGGTGTCAAGATGTGATTTTTTTTGTTGTTATTGAGCTGGGGGGGGTCTCTGCTGAGGAATGCAGACCGGACAGATTCCTAGATGCTTGTGGAAGCTTCCATCACTTGTGGTCCTGGGTCAGTCCCGGCAAGGAAACCGCTCTTCCTTTTGCAAAGTACACGTGGAGCTTTAATCCGCCCGGGTGGCCTGCGAGAGGTTCCACAGGTGTGAACGCCCGCCGACCTGGGTGGAGCCACAGGTGACCCTGCGAGTGGGCACTGGGCAAGGATTTCCTTCTAGAACATTCCTTTGAGGAGGAAGGAGGAGACTCGGTAACTGCAGCCCTGCCTGGCTGGCCATGTCTCCGTGTGTTCCTGGCCTTAACATGTGCATGGAACCCCTCACCTCCTTCCAGGGGTGGTGTGTGGCCCGCAGGAGCTGCCCGAAGCCCTGCGGCAGGTGCCCTGTTCCCTCCGCTTTCCTGGGCCAGCTCTTCAGGGAAGGTGTTCTGCAGGGGCTGTGTGGTCAGAGAGGAGGGAAAGGCTTCGAGGAAGCTCTGATGGGCCATTTCAGTGGGCTTTCCCGAGGACTGTGCAGTAGGCGCTGCCCCTGGGGAGAAGGAGCTGTTAAACTGTCGAAATAAAAAGTCATCCAAACTCCTTGGGCCAATCGAAAGCACTTAACTCACACGACAGGCAGCGAAGGCAGCAGATTTCCTTGCAGTGTGTTATGGGGGCCGGGGGGGAAAGGCTGTGGGGGAATTGAAAGAACAGAGGGAAAGTTTTAAAATACTGGAATCTACCTAGTCAATAATACATTAAATTTGGGATTCATAAAAAGTAATAGCGGTGAAAATCTCCCCAAATAAGTTTTTATTCTAGAATGGGGTGGCAGGTCTCCTGGAGCACTGATTATCCCATAGGTGTGGTATTCTGAAATACAACCTGGGGCATATGTATTGTCAAATAATAAAGTATTATGAAACCAATCAGCTGTGAGCTCCCCACTTGGCAGTTTGGAAGTAAAACCCTTTCTCCTTTGCAAGGCCAAGTGACTCTTAATTCCTCCCCGGAGATTTCATGTTAAAATGTGTTCACTGCCAGCTGACAAAAGAGGCGAGTCCAGATTTATTACCCTGGCACCTGCAGCAAAAAAAATGACGGATGACGAAAATATATTTAATTATCATTCCACGCTACGTCTCTGCCTGCTCCAGTCACAGGGCTGCAGCTGTTGGCGCACACTTTATTTTAAAGTCAATGTGCTTATCTGGAGCGAAGGCTGCTAGCTCTGAGTAAATTGACTTGTGGGAGGAAAGGGTGGCGATCTTCTCTAGCCCTGGCCGAACAAATGCAGATTTGTATTCTGTGCACCTGCTTTAATTGTCTAATCCGCCCCACATCATATCAGCTCTGGGATTTGGCTTTTGTAAAGAAAACATTTGCAAGAAGTAAACTTTTCCATGGCCTTTCTCAGTGGAAATGAATGATTTTCCTTCCTAGACTGTGAAGCTGAAGGTGGATATGTTCATGTTTCTGGGGAAGTGTCTCAGACAGGAGGAGCCCTAGAGAGGCCCTGGCTGGACCCTCTTCTTCACCAGATGAGGACAGAGTCCAGAGGGCAGGCGCCGGGGCTCCCATGGTGGGAAGTCTGGGACTGGAGCCCTGGCCTCCTGGCTCCCGGGCAGCCCCTGTGTTCTTATGACTTGTGTCTGTGAGAGGTCCAGCCATTTGGAGTGATGAGCCCAAGCCTAGAGGATGATCCACAGAGCTGCTCTCCTGTTTGTCTTATGTTGGAGCCTTCTGGACAGTGAAACCCTGGGAAGGGCAGCAGCGCTCCGACTTGGGTGAAACGTGTCAGATTTCGTGGAGTGCAGGTCAGGGGGAATCTGGCTTGGCCGTCCGGAGTGTGTACCATTAACCTGCACCTAAGATGATGCAATTTTCAACAAGAAAAGCCCAGATAATAGGCAGTACATAATGTGGCAATATTCCGGCTGTATCTCTTATCAGGAGAAGCCACTCAGTGTTTTGTATATGGTGGGATTTAGTACAAAGTGATGGAATTTCCGCTGAAAGTAAAATACAATAACTGGATTAGCAGTTGGGAGAGATGACGCTGAGTGTTTCTGACGGTGCCTTGTGTTGCCGGTGGCTGGAGGTGGATGCCTGTGGATGGGGGCAGGAGGGGATGAGGTTTCTGTGAATGTGAGCTGGCACGGGGAGGGGCTCATTTCCTCTGACCTTCTCTTTGATGAGTAAGGATGCAAGATTGCATCTGCTGAGCCTGCAGGACCTGAGGCTTGCGGGAGGAAGGAGAGTTCTGTCTTATGGATTTGGGCTGTGAGCAGAGTTCTTAGCCACCAAGCTTTCCATGTATTGATCACCTTTTGTCTGTAAACCAGAGAGAGTCCATTGTCATTACCACCGTCTCTCCCATCATCGTCACCATCACCGTATTCCTCCTCTTCTTGACCGTCACTTATTATGTGCCAGACCCTTGGCTGAGTCTTTTAAATTTGTCATGTCCTGTAATCCCACGAGGTAGATATTACTCTGCTTATTTTACAGTTGAGAAAACTAAAGTTTAGGTAAGTGACAGAGCTAGGACTTGAAGCCAGACCCTGGAGCCCATTCCCTCAATTATACTTTTTCACTTAGGAAATTTAAACATATAGATTTAACTTTATAGGTTAAAAGAAGGAAAGAGAAAGCCAACTCTGTCCTTTTTAAGAAAAAAGTTTGAGGACATCAACAATTTTGAGCTTGAAGACTGATGCTTGGGGATTTCTGTTCCCGTGTGGCTGACAGCCCCTCAGCTCTGGGAGAAGGCTGGTGTGTGTGTGGGGGCAAAGCTGTGAGGGTACATGGAGGAGGTGCTGGGGGTCCTGGCCCCAGGACTCCCCAGGGAGAGTCACAGCCTGCAGCAGGGAGCCCCAGTGGGAAGGGAGCCTCTGCTCCATACTGGCAGTGCTGGAGCCGTCGCTCCTGGAATGGGACAGGGACGGGGCCCTTTGGTGGCTTGTCTGGCAGGCCTGGGCACAGACATTCAACCACGCCGTCCTCCCAGGTCTCCTACGTGGTCTCTGCCCTCCCTCACAAGCCGCACTGTCCCCGGTGTGTGTTGGTCCTGTTGGTGTCGCTTGTTTTCTTGTGATAAGTCAGAGCAAGTGGGGCCGTGCTGAGTGGCCCGCACTCTGATCCCCCTCTGCCCTGGCCACACGGCCTCCAGGAGACCTGACCTTTGTCTCTCTGGTCTCCCGTGACTCCTCTGGCACCCAGCGGCCGGCCCATCGGGGGCGCTGGGTTTGACGCTTGACTGTCGTGTAGGCTGAGCGGGATTGTGACTCCATCTTCCGGGCTGAGCTGCCTGGACACGTGACAGGGTGGCAGCCCCCAGAGCACGGGGACATCCTGCGCTCCCGTCTGCTGCCCGCAGCTGCTCCCTCACAGCAGGATCTCGGGGTTTACACCCGCTCCCCACGACCACAGAGCCAGACCGATCTGTGTCTCAGAGACCAACTCTCAGCGGATACTAGTTATGTGTCTGCTGTAGGCCCGGCGCCGGGGACCCAAGGCTCAGGGGACTCAGGGGGTCGTGATGGCTCACAGGGCTGCACCCACATTCACGCTGTCGTCACCATGCCCTGGGCCAGCGGGACTTGCGGCCATTGCCAGAGGAGCAGACGTCTCCCATGTGGATTGTATCAAAGGTCCAGGAGACGGGCCACGTCATGACTGGCTCATCAGGGTAACTATGGACAAGAAATTAATGCCGATTTTATTTCCAAGTGAGGCTGATGACTCTCTTTACCGCATTAATTTTTATTAAGCATTTTATGTATTATTCCATAACCACAGAGTATGCAGAGACAGTTTAGAACACATTATGGGTTGTGCGTTTGGTAATTACCATATGGCCTCAGTCCAGAATGTAGAAAAGAAAGTAAACATGATTATTTTCCAGTAGAAGGGAATCACCATGGTGATGTGTGGACAGGCCTTGGAACCAGCGGCACTGCCCACAGTCTGGGCTCATGAGCCAGTGCCACCCCGTCCTCGGGACAGTGGCGACGCCCGACCGGGCTGCAGGGCTTCTGCTCAGCCCCGTTCCCTCCCCTGGCCTCTGCTGCCAGCACCCTTTTCTACTCCATCACTGGACACATCACACAGGTCCTCCTCGCTGCTCAGGTGTCCCCTCAGGGAAGCCTTCCTTCCTGCCCAAAGCAAGTAACCCCGGTCACTCCTGATCACAGTGCAAGGTCTGTTTTCATCATGGCATTGATTTACCTGGAGGGCTTTTGCTTAGCATTTGTCTCCTCGCTGCCTCGAGCTCCACGAGATCAGGGGCCTTATCTGTCCATCCCAGCATCTCTAGTAACTAGCCCACCCACAGCGCCTAGTAGGCCTGCAACAAATATTTATTGGATGAATGAATGAATGAATGAATGTCTGCTCCCCTGGACCGTGATGTCCCCAGGAGTAGCGCCAAGCATCCCGGTGCCTCTGCCTGCATCTCTGTGGAGCCTTAAACAGTCCAGCCGGGAGGCCAGGACGGAGCATCTGTCGGGGAAGCGGTGCCGGGCTGGGGGCTGTGGATTGTTTTCTGGGGAGCCAGGAGCCTGAAACGAATAACCATCCAGGGACTCCAGGAGCGGTAGAATCAGGGGCGCGATGGTGTGACGTGGGTCGTAGCAGGGAGGACGGAGAAGGCCCGTGTCCACTCTGCAGGTGTCATCATTGCCTTTGCCTCCGTCTTGGTCACCATCATCGCCTATTTCTTCCTGTGCCGGGCCAGGCCAGCACGAGCCCCACCTGTTCGTGGCATCCTCAGTCTCCTGACAGGTGGGCGGGGACAGTCTCCTACCCCGGAGGAGCCCACCAGCCAGTAAGCCTGGGACCCTCTCCTCCCTCCACCTGCCGCTGCCTCTCTGGGCACACCGCAGGGGGCATCTCACAACTGTAGGGGAGTCCCAGCAGGGCTCCTAGGTCAGCTTCAGTGTTGTCCACGGGCGCTGGGGGCCGGAATGCTTGAAGCCGCAGTACGCCGTCAGGAGACCCTGCCGCCTGGGATCTCACAGGCTCCCAGCTCTCCAGCAGCTCTTCCCTGATCCCAGGCCCTCCAGGGTCAGACGCTAGTGTGTCCATTTGACATCGAGGACGCTGTGATCTGGAGAGCGCAGGGCCTTGACGTCATCATGTGTCTCCCGACCCTGACGCACAGATTTGGGTGCAAGTGCTTCGTGTTGGAGGCGACCCCCTCAGGGGTCAATGAGCACTTAGCACTGTGGGCTCAGAGACAGCTAGAGCACACCGCAAAGTGGCCCCGGTGGGGGGGGGGGACGGAGCCGGGGCATCGATCCGCCAGCCCCTGAGAGCAGTGGTCAAATGCTCAGAGTGGTCTGTGGGTGACCTCTGGCCAGGTGGAGGCCGTACAGGAGGGCTGGACTGCCCTGTAACCTTGCCGAGCCAGGCAGTTCCTGGGATGGGCCAGAAGCCAGGTGTGGCCTCTCAGAGCTCTTTCCCAGGACTCCAGAAGGAGAGGTGGGAGGCCTGAGTCTTGATAAATTCAGCCACCAGAGTCTGAAAACCAGGGGTGTCCAGCTGGCCTTGCTGGGGCAGCATGGCTGGGGGTGCGCGTGGGGCTGTGTTGCTGTCACAGGGGGGAGCCTTGCCCGTGGGGTTCAGCGTGGGAACCTGTGCCCTTAGTGGTTCCATGGGCTGCACGCAGGCCTGCCTCCATGCCCCCATTCTCTTCTCACCATTTTTTTCTTTAAAGAAATCTCATTTTACAAATGGTTTCCTGCACATTACAAGTGCTGTTTGCAGCGCTTAACCCTGTTTCATAATTGGCCCATACAATATTCTGTTCAGAATTCTGTTCAGATTTTTTAATCAACGATGGCAAGTTGCCCCAGCAATTTAAATAAAAAGTATATAAATGAATTTAGTATTTTAATATTACAATGACATTAGCCTTATATATGTACTTAGCAATTTCATGCAGTATTATAATTTCGTAAAATAGTCCTCTTCATTTGGCCGGTGGATAAACCCTGGAGTTAAAACCATGGGCTTCTTGTGCAACCAGCAGAGAAGGGAGAGAGCTCAGAAGGAGGAGGACAACGTGCAGGCCAGGCCGTCCCCTCCCTGGTGATTCCACTGTACCTGTGCTGGGAGGTGGGAATTCAGCCGGTGGCCTTGGGCAACCCTGACTCAGCGGTGCTGCCGCCACTGCACACCTGGGCAGCCTGTCGCGCGTGCCCGGAGCGGGTGGGGGGAGCACGAGATGGTGCCTCGGGGCAGAATGAGAGCATCAATGCAGGGAGGGCCAGCCCTGCCAGCTTCCAGTCATTTCTGAGGGCCTCCTACTACTGGGCTGGGAATTGTACTGACCACTCTGCGGGTGTTAGCCCTCCTCAAGGTCACAGTGACCTGCCCGTGGCTGATGCAGTGGACGGTCCTCATGTCCCTTGATGGCCAGCAGCATCTAATACGGCTGATCCCTCCTCCTCTCTGGAGTGGTCCACTTGGCTTCTGGGACGCCATGGTTTCCTGGTTTCCTGCCACCTCCGTCTCCTCTGGAGGCCTCAGGGCTCGGCTGTGGTCCCCTTCTCTCCCGCTGAGTCCCTTGGGGCTGCTGCACTCTGGAAAGTTACTGCCCCTGAGGTCAAGGGAAAGAGGCTATGGGGCGTCATCGGAGGGTGGGGAAGTGCCAGAAACAGGTGGTGGACACCGCTGCCCACCAGCCTCCTACCTCACCTCCCACCTCTGCCCTCGCCTCCCTTCAGTCCCCTCCCGGCTTGGCCGCCAGAGTGATTCCTTTTCTTCTCTTAAATTATTTATAATTGTGGTGATTGCAATACACATACCATAAAATTGACCATTTTAGCCATTTTAAGTGTGCAGTTCAGTGGCATTAAGTGCATTCCCACTGTGGTTCAGCCATCACCACCGTCCATTTCCAGAATTCTTTTCATCTTGCAAAACGGAAACTCTGTCTCCATTAAACACTAACTTCCTGCTTCTCCCTCCTCCAGCTCCTGGCACCCACCATCTACTTCCTTTCTCTACGATTTTGACCCCTCTGAGCACCTCATGTGAGTGGAATCATATAGTACTTGTCCTTCTGCAACTGACTTATTTCACTGAGTGTGATGTCTTCAAGGTTCATCCACATTGTAGCTTGTGGCAGAATTTCCTTCTTTTTAAGGCTGATTAACATTCCATCGTGTGGATGGACCACATTTTGCCTGTCCATTCATCTGTCCATGGACACTTGGGTTGCTTCTACCCTTTGGCTCTTGTGAATGATGTTCTCTGAATGTGGGTGCACAGATACAGAGTGATTCTTTAAAACGCAAGTCAGACTACCTTGTGACCCAGCAATCCCACTCCTGGGCGTATATTTGAGAAAAACAAAAACACTAATTTGAAAAGATACATGCACTCCAGTGTTCATGGCAGCACTGTTTACAATAGCCAAGATATGGAAGCAACCTAAGCGTCCATCAGCAGATGAGTGGATAGAGAAGATGTGGTGTATATATATACAATGGAATATTACTCAGCCATAAAAAAGGGAAATTTTGCCATTTGCAACAACATGGATGGACCTGGAGGGTTTTATGCTAAGTGAAATAATTCAGACAGAGAAAGACATACACTATATGATATCCCTTTTACGTGGATTCTAAAAATACAAGAACCTAGTGAATATGACAAAAAAGAAACAGACTCACAGATACAGAGAACAAACCTGTGGTTACCAGTGGGGAGAGGGAAACGGGGAGGGGCAGTGTAGGGGTAGGGGAGTGGAAGGTACAAACTACTATGTATAAAATAAGCCACAAGGATATATTGTACAACACAGGGAATATACCCAATATTTTATAATAACTATAAATGGAGTATAACCTTTAAAAATGTTGAATCATTATACTGTTCACCTATAACTTAAGAAATATTGTACATCTAGAGACTGTCATACAGAGTGAAGTAAGTCAGAAAGAGAAAAACAAACATTGTATATTAACGCATATATGTGGAATCTAGAAAAATGGTACAGATGAACTGGTTTGCAGGGCAGAAATTGAGACACAGATGTAGAGAACAAACGTATAGACACCAAGGGAGGAAAGTGGTGGGGGGATGAATTGGGAGATTGGGATTGAGATGTATACACTAATATGTATAAAATGGATAACTAATGAGAACCTACTGTATAAAAAAATGGAAAAAAAATATTGTTCATCAACTATACTTAAAGAAAAAAAACAACACAAAAAAACCACACGTCAGACCACACGGCGTTTTAGTTCTCTTGGTGGAGGAGCCTGCGGCCACACGATGCCACACTGCCTCATTTACCCCTGCCCTCTACTCGTCACTCCCCTGCGGCCACGCCGAGCTGGGCTCACCCCTGCTTCCGGTACAGGCACAGGCACAGGCTGTGCCCTCTGTGTCCTCCGCCCGGACGCCCTTCCCTGAGGGCTTTCTCCCTCACCTCCCTTAGGTCTTTGTTCGGGTGTTACACCTCCCCTGATCACCCCAGTTGACGTTGTGTCATCCCCCCTCCTCTGCACTTCCAATCCTCCCGACCTGGTTCTCCTTCTCAAAATATTAGCACTGATCACTTTCTAGCATGATATATAATTTACTTTTGCATTATGTGGATTATCTGTCTTCTACTCTTAGAGGGCAGAAATCTTTTCTGTTTTGTTCACTGATGTTTCCTGAGCACCTAGAAGAGTGCTTGGTATGTAATAGGTACTCGATAAATATGTGTTGAATGAATACATGATTCTATTTCTGTAGCAGCTTTGTTATGATATAATTCCTACAGCATACGATTCACCCATTAAAGCACACAGTTCAGTGGGTTTAGTATATTCACTGAGTTGTGCTCCCATCAGCACAGCCAATTTTGGAGCATTTTCATAACCCTCCAAAGAAACCCTTTAGCTGTCGTTCCCCAATCTCTCTAGCCCTAGGCAACCGCTAATCTGTTTTCTGTCTCTATAGATTACTGTCTTCTGGACATTTCATATAAACGGGATCATATAATAGGTGGTCTTCTGTGTCTGGCTTCTTTCCCTTAGCGCAGTGTTTCCAAGGTTCATCCATATTGTAGAAGGTATCAGTACTTCATTCGTTTCTGTATTGCTGGATAATATTCCACTGTATAGATATATCATATTTTGTTTATCCATTCATTACCTGATGGACATTTGGGTTGTTTCTACTTTTTGGCTGTTATGAATAATGCTGCTGTGACCATTCATGCACAATCCCTTTTGTGTGGACATATATTTTGATTTCTCTTAGGTGTATACCTAGGAGTGGAATTGCTGGGGCATATGGAAACTTTACTTTTAACCTTTTGAGGAACTGCTAGATTGTTTTCCAAAGTGGCTGCGCTATTTTACATTCCTCCCAGCTGTATATGAGAATTTTAATTTCCCTGCATCTTCACCAACATTATCTTTCTTTTTGATTATAGCCATCCAAAACGGGTGTGAGGTGGTGTCTCATGTGTTTTTTTTTAAAATTTTTTTTCTCATGTGGTTTTGATTTGCATTTCCCTGGTGACTAATGATTTTGAGACTCTTCCATTTGCATATTTGTATATCTCCGTTTGCTTATTTTTTTGGAGAAATGTCAGTTCACATTCTTCGCCCATTTTTAAATTATCTGTCTTTTTATTATTGTTGTTGTAAGAGTTTCTAAATATATGCTAGACGCAAGTTCCTCATGATTTGAAACATTCTCTCCTATTCTGTGGGTTGCCTTTTCACTTTCTTGATCTGTTCCTTGAAGCGTAAAAGTTTTACATTTTGATGAAGTCCAATTTATTTTTCTTTGATTGCTTGTGCTTTTGATGTCACACGTAAGAAACCATTGCCAAATACAAACTCATGAAAATTTATCCCTATGTTTTCTTTTACGAGTTTTATCGTTTTCACTCTTACATTTAGGTCTATGACCCATTTTGAGTTATTTTTTTATACGGTGTGAAGTAGGGGTCCAACTTCATTCTTCTGTGGATTTCCAGTTGTCCCAGCACTGTTTGTTAAAAAGACAATTCTCCCCCTATTAAATGGTCTTGACATCCTTGTTGAAAATCAGTTGACCTGGGACTTCCCTGGAGGTCCAGTGGTTAAGACTTTGCGCTTCCACTGCAGGGGGCATGGGTTTGATCCCTGGTCAAGGAACTTAGAGCCCTCATGGTGTGTGGCATGGCCAAGAAAATAAAGAAAGTAAGAAAGAAAGAAAGAAAGAAAATCAATTGACCATAAATGTGAGGGTTTATTTCTGAACGCTCTGTTCTATTCTGTTGATCTATATATCTGTCCTTACGTCAGTACCACACTGTCTTGATTATTGTAGCTCTGTAGTAAATTTTGAAATTGGGAAGTGGGAGGCCTCCAATTTGTTCTACTAAAGATTGTTTGGCTATTCTAGGTCCCTTGTATTTCCATATGAATTTTAGAATCAGCTTGTCAGTTTCTGCAAAGAAGCCAGCTAGATAGAGATTGTGTTGAATTTGTAGATCAGTGTGGAGGAATATTGTCATCTTAGCACTGTTAAGCCTTCTAATCCATGAGCAGGGGATGTCTTTCCATTTATTTAGATCTTAAATTTCTTTTAACAGTGTTTTGTAGTTTTCAGAGTACAGGTTTTGCACTACTTTTGTTAAATTTATTCCTAAGTATTTTATCCCTTTGATGCTATTACAAGTGGAATTGTTTTCTTAATTTCATTTTTGGACTTATTCATTGCAAGTGTATACAAATTGATTTTTGTATATTGATCTTGTATCCTGCAACCTTGCTAAATTTGTTTATTAGTTCTAGTAGGGGTGTGTGTGTGTGTGTGTGTGTGTATTCCTTAGGATTTTCTATGTATGAGATCATCTCATCTGTGAATAAAGATAGTTTTATTTCTTTCTTTCCAATCTGGATACCTTTTATTTTATTTTCTTGCTTAATTTCCCTGACTAGAACCTCAAGTACAATGTTGAATCGAAGGAATAAATGAATTTTAATTAATCCTCACATCATCCCAGTAAAGTAATTATAGTTTTTTGTTTTTGGTTTTTTTCCTTTTTTGCGGTACGCGGCCCTCTCACTGTTGTGGCCTCTCCCGTTGCGGAGCACAGGCTCCGGACGCACAGGCTCAGCGGCCATGGCTCACGGGCCCAGGCGCTCCGCGGCATGTGGGATCTTCCCGGACCGGGGCACGAACCCGTGTCCCCTGCATCGGCAGGCGGACTCTCAACCACTGCGCCACCAGGGAAGCCCAGTAATTATAGTTTTTATTCCTATTCGACAGATAGCCAAACTGAGGCTTAGAGAAGTTAAGGCCCCACAGCCTACCATCTGGCGAGCGGTAGGCTGTGGAGTCAGCCCAGAACTGCTCCCTGCAGTTTACTTGTTGGAATGCCTTCTCCTCCCACAGTACTGTCTCTAAAAATGGTGGGGACTTGGAAGGAGACCAAGGCCAAGCTGATTGATGACGTCCAGAGGGTTTAATGACAAACTCTGAAAGTCTCACTAGCAGCACTAAGTTCCTCTCTGTGTGGCTGGATGACCCCCCCATATGGACACGTGTAGGCAAGAGAGCAGAATGGAGATTGCAACGCTTGTGCGTCCATATCTCATTTCACCCTCTAGCAGCCCTGGCAGGTAGAAGGGGTGAGTTTTATTGTCCCCACTTTACTGATGAGGAACAGATGCTCAGGAAGGCTGAGTGGCTGACCTGGCCTCTGGGAAATGCTGGCATGGTAGGGATGGGGTGGGAGGTGATGTGGATTGAGTATCTTCCATGCACCAGAGACTCCGCTGGACACTTTACATACCATTTGTGCTTCATCCTCACGCAGCACCACCATCTCCTTGCTGCTGCTCAGAAAACTGATGGTTAAAGGGGCTAAGTGAGTGACTCCATGCACACCCAAGGCCCGAGACAATTAAGGAAATTCATTAAGGGGAAACAAACATGGAATAAGCCCCATCCCCACAAGGCCAGCCTTGCCAGGTTCTGTCTCTCCTTGAGATGTGTCCCCTCACTGTCTCACCCCCCCCCCCCCGCCCCCACCCACTGTGGTTTAGCTGCTGTCAAGAGAGGCTGGATAATGTTTCAGGGGAAAGCTGAGACCTGCTCACATGAACTCCTGCCTTTTCCGAGAGAAGTCTGACTAATCCAGTCCCTGTGACTAATTCTCTCCCTGACTTTATCTTTAGAATTGATGATTAACCGAAATGGGTTAAGTTGGTCCCATTTCAGCCCCATTTCAGGGAACCTGGCAGTTCCCTGGGGGAAGCGGGGTTAGGGGAGGAGGGTGATAATGGCTTTGGCGTCTCGTAGGCGTGAGGGTCTTTGAACTGCTGGGTTCTCAAAGTTTCCAGCAGACGGGCCTGGGGCCAATCCCACGTGGGAACTGCAGCCTCTTATGCTGATGTCAAGGTGATTCCGTTTGGATGCTGGGGCAGCACCAGATGCCATGGGGACGGACGTACACAGGGTGGTCCCCTTTTTACAGACGTGAGGGGTGATGCTGTGGGTGAGAATTCTGGGAAGATGATGCTGGCCTCTTTGTGACTTTCCTTTCCCTCTGTATTCCAAGATCCAGTATTCTGCTCCAAGATTATGAAACTCCCGGCAGGGTGGGGGAGGGATAACCTGGGAGTTTGGGGTTAATAGATGCAAACTGTTACATATATAGAGAATGGATGGACAACAAGACCCTACTGTATAGCACAGGGAACTATATTCAATATCCTGGGATAAACCATAATGGAAAAGAATATAAAAAAGAATGTATATATGTGTATAACTGAGTGACCTTGCTGTACAGCAGAAATTAACATAACACTGTAAGTCAACTATATTTCAATTAAAAAAAGTAAAAAATGAAACCCTAAGCCCTCCAAAACTCCCTGCAGGCAGGGACAGAGTTGACAAAGCTGTGAAGTGCTGTAGAGAGGCTGCTGGCCAGGAATCCACCCACCCAGCCCACCCTTCAGACCCTCACCGCCTGGAGACCCAGATTGGAGTAGACAGAACCTGGACTTTGGAGTCAGAGCCTTGGGCAACTCACCCTCCGTCTGGCCTTCAGCCGTGATTTTGTATTTTTGATCCTCAGTTTTCCCATCTTAGAGCTCACTTAGTCCAGGTTCACTTTTCAAAAGAAGGCACAGAATTTTGGGGTCGTCACCAAAGCCACACAACGAGTCAGTGACAGGAGGGCAGGGCGGTAACTTCTGTTGCTGGCCCACGATATGCCAGGCTCTTCTGGGGCCACCCTCTCATCCTCTCCTCACAACCGGCCTCAGAAGAGCTGGCGTTACCCCATCTGACAGGGAAGGAGAAAGAAACTCGGGTGGGCGGGTTCCTCTGCTGAGGCCACACAGCAAAAGGCAGGCAGAGCCAGGCTAGAATCCACATGTGCCTGACTGCAGGCCCCGTGTGGGTCCCACGATGCGCAGGGATGGATGAGTCCTTGGGCCTTTCCCTCTGCCAGCTGGCTCTCGGCTCGGCCACCACCATTGCCTCCTGGATGCTTGAGCAGGGGCCTTCTCTGCCTGGGGCAGGGGACGGTGTCAGCTGGGGGAGCCCGGGGAGGGGGCGGAGAGGAAGGGGACGGCCTTCTCCTGCCCCCCAGACCGCTCCGCGCGCTCTCCCTTTGCACACAAGCCTAATCGCGAAGAGGAGCCTGGGGCCCGTGGAGGCTGTCAGCTCCTGCAGCGTCTTGGCAGCCTCCTATCTTGATGGTGTGTTGTATGTTACGTGTTTAGATCACAGACAGTGGGGTGTTCCCTTGGCATCCAGGGCTGAGAGTTTGGGGGTTTTGCATGGTGAAAAAAAGAGCCCAAGTGCCTCCTGTGCCCGGTTCCTCCAACCTGCATGTCAGGAGAGACTGGGAACAGCGGCCCCCAAGCCTCGGCGACTTGAAACAGCAGCAGGTGACTGCTCACTCCTGCCTCAGGTCACTGCAGGTAGCAGGGGCTTGCTGTGGCCACGCAGGGACCTGGCTGATGGGGCAGCCACCATCTCAGGCGCACTGGTCCCTGCGCTGGCGGGCAAGCGAGAGCTCCGGGGTCCTGACCTGGGTATGAAATGTTCCGGCCAGAAGTGACGTGTTACTTCACAGCTCATGGGCCACAACTAGTCCCATCCCCGCCTCCCACCCCCAACCAGGGTGGGACCGAGGGGCAATCCTGCCACATGCTGTGAGGGGAGAGCGGGTCATAGCAGCGAGGACCACCACAGCGGGGGCAGAGAAGTGGGACCAGGGCTCTGCGAGGTGGGGGACTTCCCGTCACGGGCTGCCCAGCCAGCAGGGGGTCTGGCGGATGTTCCTGAGGCCTGTGCTGGCCTCCTGCGGGGGTCTGCATCGTTCCTGCTCGGGGGGAGAGACTGCAAACGGGGCCCAGCCTTTTTTCTTGGAGCAGAAGGAAGAGGCGGCAGAGTGAACTCTGCTGTGTTTTTCTTTTAGAATTGGCTGGGATTTGCAGACAAGCTTTCTGATCTGGGGTCGGGAGTCTTGATTAGGGCCTAAGCACAAGGTCCCAGAGGAAGGAAACGTGCCTGTTCCCGCTTTTCTGTGGGGTGAAATGATGCTCTGCCACCGCATGCTTGACAGACAGAGGGAGTTAATGGGCCAACACTGAGCCCGGAGGTCACAACTTGACCTTGTGGTTGATTTCCTTCCAGCCCCTTTCCGTCTATTTACACATGTGTTTGTTCTGTTTTGTTTCATAAAATTGGGGTCATGTTGTTGGCAGCTTACTTTTTCACTTAACAACATATTGTGAGCACTTCCCCTGGTCATTCTCTGCAAACGTCGTTTTTAATGTTTGCCTAATAGCCCATCCGGCGGCCGTCCCATCATTTTCTCTCTACATTGCTGTTCTAGCTTCAAGGAATTCAGTATGGATTCCCTTTGTGGAGTCCAGCCCAGTCTGAGAGAGAGGAAGGTTATAGAAATGGCCCTGGCCAGTGCCATCTGTGCAGAGACCGGAAGAGCTCAGAGGGGCCAGGGTCCCACCTTGGGGACTTGGCGGAGACCAGAGCTGTCTGTGTTCCTTCACTCTGTGTCCTCGGTCCGACTCTGCTTTGCGGCCCCTCCCCCAGGCATGCCCGTCTCAGCCCTGGTGGGGGTGGGGTAGGGTGGGGGGCTTCCTCACCATCACACCCACATGCCTGGAGAAGCACAGATCACCCAGGACCTGCCTTTCTGGCTCTGGGCTGACTTCCTCGTGGACAGCGGGCTTAGGACCTAAGCCTGTGCCCGGGGAATTTCCCATCTCCCTGACCTTGGAATCTACTTTGCTCACCTCTTTGTTACCTCCTTCTGCCCAGAGCCTGCTTTAATTGAGGAACTCTCTGATACAAGATGGAAAAAACCCAAGGGTATGAAAGTCACTGCACTTTATAGCATTTTAAGGGCCTTTTAAAAACAATGTTCATTCACTTTTTTTCTTTTTTTTTTATGAGCTTTTTGGTACACACAGCACATAATCCCACAAGAAATGGTTGAGCATTACACTGGCGTAAAAACCCAGCGTGGATGTGAACCGCGGTGGAGTTATGGGCCCACTTCCGTGGGAGAAGCCTCAGTTCTCCAGCCCTGAGGGGGTTCCTGAGGGCAGCCCTCAGGAGGTCGAATTCTTGGGGAGGGAGGCTCAGGCCCCCTTCCTGGGGCTTGACTCTGATGTGGCTTGAACCCTGACCTCCAGAGTCAGCTGCATGAGCTGTTTTGTGCTTGTCCCTTTTCTCATCATTTGTGAACAGTCTGCGTTGCTTCCGTGAGGCAGGCTGGGAAAGCCGGTCCCATGTCGTGGCTTCTTTAATGTGGCCCCTGGATGGTGGCTTGATGATTGACCGGTCCATAGGCCGAGAAGGGGTGATGACTGTGTGCAGAAGTGAGGAGATTTGACCAGCTTGGCCACAGATCCCAGACCGTTGTGGGGTTTGAGGGCACTTACACCTGGGAGGGCCCCAGCCCGGTGCGTGGTGCCCGGGGCGGGTTAGCACGCAGCTGCGGCTCAAGCCCAGGTTGGCTGGGAGTGGTAGACGCTCCAGTTCTAAGTATCCTCATAACCGTGACTCTTCCATTTACCCTCTTATACCGCAGCGCTGTCCCACTTGTCCTGCACGTTCCAATATTTCATTATCCTAAGTGGATCTCCCAAATCACCTCCCAAACCCACAAATTGCACACAATTATTTTGTCAGAGCTTGAGATCTGAGTTTTGCTTTGCAGAGTAGAAATAGAGTTTCTGTTCATGGCGTGTTCACTCTGTGCCAGGCTTGCCTCTGCTGCCTAGCAGCCCAAGCGGTGGGGACGCTACCAGCGAGACCATGAGAGATTCAGAGAGGTTAAGTCACTTGCCCAAGGCCACACAGGAGACAGGCCCTGAGCTCGGAGCAGACCGGTTCCAAGACCAAGGATCGGGAGCCCCTTTGAAAATCCAGTGGGGCCCCCGGGGCAGCTGGGAGTTGGAATAGCACCAGTGAACGTGTGTTTCTGAACAGATAGGGCTGTGGCTGCAACTCTGCCACCTCCCGGGACACCCCCCTCCCTCTCCTCGCCCAGGGCAGGGTGGCTTCTTGGCTGGGGTGGGTGGGACAGAGCTGACCCCTGCCGGCCTCCAGCCTGGGCTCCAGCGCCCCCTCTCAGGATCGCCCTGACATTCCTCAGTGTGCGCCTGCTTCCAGGTCGCTGTTGGGACTCCTCTTTCCGTCCCGGTCTTTTTTTTCCTCCGTTAGAAGGGCTTCGCGTTTACTGATTGTTGTCTCCGGACCTTCCATTTTTCTCTGCAGCTCCTGCAATCTGAAAATGAGTCTTCCAGCCTCGTTAGCCACTGTATTCTGAAGAGCATCCGACCTTTCCCTGATCAGCTCCAACTAGTCGTGGCCGGTGGCTTCGACTGAGCTGGGCCAGGGAATGGGGGCTGCAGTGCCGGGGGCTGCCTGGAGGCCGCAGGCGGGCCCAAGGGATGGATGACACCAGGTGCCCGCCGGGCACCACCCCTGCTGCCTGTCTCACCGCCTCTCCCACCTCTGCTCCTCCCCTCTGCCCAGGGGTCGAAGGCACTTGTCCCTCAACGTGACAGGAGCTGCTGGGCGTCACCGTCAGGTGCCGGGCTGCGGAGGAGGCTGCCGCTTGTTGGGAGCCCAAAGCCCGGGTCCGTAGATGGCACAGGGGATGGAGCCAGGGCTTTGGGGTCAGTTAGGTCTGGTGGCAGGAGGCCTGCCTTATCTCTCTGTACGTGGGTGGAGGGAGCGTAAGAGCGCTGGCGCTCGTGCTGCCGTGCGTGGCGGCGCTTGGGATTACGTTGTGACTGTGGTGGTGGAGTGGGACCACGTCTGTGCCCCTCGCTCTGCGTCCGGTTTGCGGTTCATGGAGCCCGGCTGCGCTCTGGCGGGGGCTTCCCGTTTTGCGGCCTATGGGGCGGGAGTGGCTGGGATTGGGTGGGGCGTGGCTGCCAGGACTGTGGATCTGACCTCCATTCTGCCCCTTGGCCAGTGGGAGAAGAGTCAAAACACTCGGAGAGATTTCCTCCACTGGGTCTTTCTGTGCAAATAAATGATCCTTCAGGCAGAGCTGGGAGAGAAGTGCACGCATCAGAGGAAGTGAGGTTTCAGGGCTGCTTCCGTGGTGCCCTCAGCTCCTCTGCAGCAGAGTATCTTCCAGCATTTTCTGCTTGAGAAGTTGCTGCAGCAGGGCCTCATTTTGGAGCCAGAGCTCATCTTTTTTCACTGGACAGATACATCTTGGGTGTCTACTCTGTTTCAGGCACACTGCTTGGGGCACCCCACTTCCCGGGTCCAGAACCACCTGGGTCCTGCCGACTTCCGGCCCCGGCAGCCCTATCGGTGCCCCAGCTCCTAGTAGGAATTTGGGAGGCAGGCAGTACTCCACCCCTCACCGCGGCCAGGTTGGGTACTCAGGTGCACACCACGTGCTTGAAGTTCACGGCCAACCTGAGGGGCTGCCGGGCTGTGTGGGCTTCTGGAGAGCTCTGCGGGGTCCAAGGTGTCATCCCTCCCTCTGCCCTGTTTGATCAATGATTTGTTAGCACTCTCTTGGCTGGTCTGCCTCACTCTCTTGTTTACCATTCGCTGTTAACAACAGTAATTACAGTATAGTTGTGAGATGAAAACATGACTAAATTATGACACTGCTTGTGTAACAGTCTCTTAAAACTGACTCAGAAGGCAACAGCTGCACAATTAGGCTATAAATTCTCTTCAATGAACGTGTCGGTGGCCACGGTACCTGTGTGGCAGCGTTGTGCGGGAGATAACTAGGCTTAATGGGCTCGGAGAGCGAGCATCCAGGATGGCCTCGTAAAGAAGGAAACTTTGTTCTTTGCCATAAACCGCTTGTTCTCTTATAAAAACAAAGGGCTCAGTGTTGGACCATTAACTCCCTCTGTCTGTTAGGGACCGCGGTGGCGGAGCATCGTTTGACAAGCGGACACCAGGCGTCCTCTCCTGCCTTGAGGTGTGGCCTTCTCTGAGCCTCCTGTGGATGCAGTGCCAGCAAGAGGCCTGGGTGGGATTTAGTGAGTAGCGGGCGGCAAGCGTGGCCTCTGTGGGGGCCCCGGCGAGCTTCTGCAGGCCTCCAGGTGGGCTAGCGAGACCTGCCACTCTGACCTTAACAACCCATTGAAGATGAAATCCCTGAGGCAGGGCACCTGCCAGGGATGTGGGTCTGGGAGCTGTAAAGCTGTGAGGTTCAACGGGGGATGAAGGAGGCTTTCCTCCAGTTTGTTATTCGAAAGCAAACGTTGTATAGCACAAAACTAAGAAGGATGAAGACCGGCAGGCTGTTAAGGACTTTTGTCCCCGCCCTTCCCTGACTTCGGTTGGCGCCTGACTCAGTGACACTCTCATGGGAGGCTCTGCTGTCTGTCTCCACACGGCTCTCAGAAGGGCATTCACTTCCTTTTGCTGCCGTAACAAATTACCCTGGACTTTGTGGCTTAAAACAGCACAGATTTATTATTTTATGTCTCCAAAGTCAGAAGTCTGACCTAGATCCCACCGGGCTAAAATCAAGGAGTGGACAGGGCAGCTTCTAGGGGCCGCCTGCATCCCTCGGCTCCATCTTCAAGGCCAGCAGTGGCGGAGGCCTTCTCCTGTCATCTCTCTCTGACCCTGTCTCCGGCCTTCTTCTGCGCTTCCATTCTTGAGGGTTCATGTGATTGCATTGTGCCCCGGACAACCCTCCCATCTCAGGATCAGCCGATTAGCAGCCTTAATCGCACCTGCAGTCTGAATTGCCTTTTGCCCTGTAGCATGACATATACGCAGGTGCTGAGGGTGACGACGTGCACATCTTTGGGGGGGGGGGGTGTTCTCCTGACCAGAGTCAGGGGAGAGCAGGACCATGGGCCAGTTTGACCTCTGTGCCCTCTGAGCTCACACGGGCAAGGCTGGGACTTGAGGAAGGTAGAACTGAGCTGGTCTTACTTGAAATCAGAAAGAAGGAAGCGCAGCTGCGTCAGTTGCATGGCCTGTCCATGCAGGGGGCTGTCTACACTGCAGATGTGACTTGCGTTTTCCAGGAACTCCTGCCCAGGGACAGAGTGTGAACTCGTGTGAACAAAACCCAGAAGCGGATGTACCCCACAGTGTCATGGACTGTGCCAGAACCTTCCTGGATTAAAATCACAAGTGGGGAGGGTCAGTGGCAACCTTTTCCTCTTGGAGAAGGTGTAGATCAGGAAGCTGGCTTTAAAAGATTGTTCCGTGTTAACAGTTTTCGAAATAAATGAACACACAGCAAACCCCAGATGCGCCGCAGACCCACTGGTGGGAGTCATGGCCGTGGGCTTGATAACTCACTGTTCGGGGACCACAGAGCTTTTCATCCACAGCCGTGGACCAACAGGCCCCCTCCACTGTCTCCCAACCCAGCCTGGATAGGAGGCTACTGGACCTTCCTCTCAGACAGCTTTCATGATGATTTGCAGGCATCTCCCTGGACCTGTCCGCACAATGGATTTCTGGAGCATGTCCTCAGGGACCTCTAGCTCCAGGCCTATTACTGAAGTCCGTAACCCAGAAAATCTGTTGACGGAACTGTTCTCTCTGAACTGCAAGCAAATTGGGAAATTGGAATGTGATGCAATAAGCTTCAATAAAACGGAGTCTCCGAGAAGTGCAGGAGGCGCATCTCCTCCCAGCCCCCGTCTGCCACGCTGCCGCAGCTTCCCGAGCTGTCATCCTTGAGGGTGGCCACACACGGTATTTATTTTTTTTAATTAAGCTGCGTTGCCGTGTGACCCACCCTCCACAGGTGCCTTACAAAGCCCAGCCGTATACGTTGCTGAAAGTTTTTTATTTTTTTTTAAGCGGATAGTAAAATTAAGCAGTTATTAGTATTCACGAAAAATGCTCATGGCAGGCTTCGTACACGTAATGAGAAGCCACCTGCAGTTCAAAGCAGTACTTGATAATGCTGTAATTAGATTTGAGATGCAAAAAAGCTCATTAAAATTAAATAACATATTTGTCACTGTTTTAAGAGGTACAGATTGCCTAGAACCATGCTGGTCTCTTGACCTTGAGTATTTTGGCGGAGCCCTTGCTGCCAACAATTGGAAAATAACGTCAGCGGTTCTGCAGAGAGTCCTAAAAACATGTTCATCCTCGGTTCAGTTTGAGTTGAAAAAAAAATGATATAGGTGTCCAGGGGAAGTCACGGGTTTGTACACAGTGTGATCTGGGAGAAAAGGGGAACCAGAGTCCTCTCCGAACAGGCAGTTCAAGTAACACCAAGGGAGGATGAGCGTGTGTATGTGGGGACAGCGTGATGGGGTCTGCAGGAAGTGGCGATGGCGGCACCGGGCACCACTGCTCAGCCCTCTGGCCCCGACTTGGACGAAGCCGCTTGCTCAGAGCAGGCCCAGGACTACTGAGGATCAGACCATCAGCAACGCAAGTGCCGGTGAGATGTGTCCCAGCCTTCCAGAAGGTCACAGTCTCGTTGGGCAGACAAGGCACAGAAGAGTCGGGTGCCAGGGAAGCGTGTAAAAATAGCTAATGTTTACTGAGTGTGTCTTGCATACCAGGTGCAAAGCGTGTGGCATGCATTCTCTAGTCCCTCGCCACGGTCTAGGGGGGTGGCCCCGGCTGTCCCGTCTTCCTTGGGGAGGTTAAGGCACTTGCCTGAAGTCACATAGTCAGCGTGTAGCTGAGCCAGGATTCAGATCCAGGTCGGACTCCTGCAGCCCCCCTGCACTGGATCACAAAGTAGCTGGGTTGCCATGGCCAGAGCAGAGACCTTGGGTGGGAGGAAATACCCAGGAACCTATCAGAACACCCTGAGTGCCCACTGTTGGACTGAAACTGTTCTAGAAACTTCATGTCTCTGAATCATTTCATCCCCATAGCAACCCTGTTACTCCATTTTACAGATATGGAAACTGAGGCATGAGGAGTCAAATAATCAGCCCAAAGTCACGAAGCAGCTGGCTACAGAGCTGGGATTAAGCTCTGCCCTTGACAAATATTCTGTTATCGCTTCTCTCTTGAAATCTGTAAAGCATTCTACAAAGGAAGGATATAATTTAGGTGCAATCGTGATTATTTTTATTCTTGGAGGAAGAAGATGCAAGTTGCATTCAAGGGGCAGAGTCCAGGGGAGCTTCCCTGGAACAGAGAGCTCTTAGCTGGAGGTGAGTGGATGGCCAGGTGGTTGGAAAAGGTGTCAACAGAGGCCTGGCTGCGCCTCCAGGGAGAGCCAGGCCTCAGCAGTCCTCGGGGCAGTGAGCCCAGCCGGCCTGTGGCCCGCTGCCCCTCCCCCGGGGGGCTGGCTTGATTTTCCAGGATGACTCTCTTGGCACTGGGTCCAGATTTAGTTCAGTGGAGAGCTCGTCTTTCAAAGTCCTGCTCAAATGTCACCTCCTCTGCAAAGACTCCCGCCACCCCCAAAGCAGAATTAATCACCCCTCCTCTTGGCTCCCACAGCTCTGGTGATACCTCCAGAATAGCCTTATCACATCGGACTCGGATTTATGTGTTTACAAGTCTCTCTCCAGCTCACAGGGACTTCTCAAGCACAGGTCCCCTGCCACTCTGCCTTTGTGTCCTCCTGCCTGGGGCAGTGCTGTGTATGCGTTGGGTACTAAATAAATGATGAGGGCACAAATGACGGACCGAGAAGAGATTGAATTTGATTTAATTCAGCAGACACTTATGTGCAGGTCTTGCCGTGAGCCCTTCACGTGGATGAACTTATTAGTCTTTGTGACAACCCTGTGAGATCAGTTCTCTTATCATCTCCATTTTACAGGTGAGGAAACTGAGGCCCAGAGAGGTTACGTACCTTCTCCGTATCAAACAGATAGTAAGCGGTGGAGCTGGGATTAAACCCCAGGCAGTCTGGGGTGGGCACACCTGCTTAAAGCAATCTTGCAGATAAGCCCATTCTGATCGTGAGTAGTGATTCTTACTAGCGGAATCTCTGGAATTAATCCTTATTTCATTTGTAAAAAATATCTGAATTTAGGTAGGTTTGGGCTGTGATGCAATTAAGGTTCCTTGGTTGTAAGCCACAGAAATCAGCTCTAGCTAAATTAAGTGAAAGTGGATTCTGCTGTGAGGATCTGGGTAGTTTGCAGAGTGGATGCACTGGAAGGAGGAGATTTGGGAAGGCCAGCGGACCTCCTAGCAGCAGCCGAGGATGGACTTGCTGGGATGCACTTGCCCCTGCTCTGTCCTCATGTCACCACTCCCCCACCCCCGTGTAGACTCCTTGGCTCCGTGGCCCATCACCATTGTGTCTGTGCGGTGAAGCGGGGAAGACCCACACTGTTCAGAGAGCTGTTCAGACTGTGACCATGGAGATGGGTGCTTCTTTGTCCTCCCCCACTGTTCACCCCCCTTCACACCCGCAGCCTGGTCACAGGGCCTAGGGGCACGAGGGCGCAAGCCTCGCAGTCATATTTCCTTGAGACATAGTTGTGGAGTTGGGTGTGGGCAGGGTGATTCTCCCTGAAAGGAATATTCACCGGCAGCGGCCTTTCTTAGGTTTTTAACATTTTGAGGGGATTGATTGAATTGATCCAAGCCCATTCATTGTTATCCTCCAAAGGACAGGAATACCACAGGGCCAACCCAGCCTGGAGGTTTGGCAACGGGGGCAAACCCAGGCTAGATGGAGTCTCTCTCTCACTGGGTTGGCACCAGCCTCTGAAACGGGAAGGTGGGACCAGGCTGTCCCAGGGGCCCTGGGCAGACTGAGCGGACCTTCTCAGAGGTTGTTGCCCTGGTCCAGGACCGGGTGGAGGGGCGCCATTTCCAGGGGTGGTAGAGGGGCTGCTGTGCATTGCTCCACGGTAGCCAGTCCAGGGCCTTCCGGGATGGGAATCATCTTGCCCCGTTTTGTCAAACCCAAGCCCCCAGCCTCTGCTGTTCCTCCCCACTGTCCCACTAACGTGTGTCCCCCGGCCCTACAGGGCGCGGGCTGTATCTCCCGGTGTCCGCCGTACCAGAGCATCAGCACCTACTGGTCTGATGGCCTTCACGCCTCTCCGAGGCGCCTTTATTTATTCATTACACAGATGGGCAAGGAGCGTCTGCTCTGTGTTGGGCACAGAGCGCAGTGGGAAGGGGGCAGACAGGGTCTCTGCTCAGAGACAGGCAGGTAGCCCTGGCTGAGGTGCCCGCCTCTCCTCTAGCCCCTCCTCTGATCCCGCCTCGCTTCCGTCAAGGTCAGCTCGCCCTTGCTGGCGGGTGGGCCTCGGTGTGAGCGCCCTGAGTCCCAGGTCAAGGAGTGGGTGGCCAGGGTGCCCCGCCCCTCCCCTCCCCCTTTGCCCCGTCCCTGTCAGGCCCCTCCCCTTTGACTCCGTCCTTCAGGCCCTTTTCGCCCCTCCCCTCCCGCTCTCGCCCCTCCTCTCTCTTCCTGAATGGTCCTGCCTCTCTGGCCCCGCCCCCTGCCCCACCTTTCCAAATCCGGCCCCTCCCCTCCATCTGCCCCCGCCCCTCCCCTCTCTCTGGCCCCGCCCCCTCCTGCCCCCCTCCCCTCCGCCGCCGGCCTGAGCCAGCGTGATTTATAAGGCCGTCTGGGCGGTGACCTATAAACCCTGTTCTTCAGAGGGTGCCTGCTCTTGGATTAAATGCCTCTGAAAAGAGCCTCTGCCTCAGAAGTGTCATGTAGAATGTTTCCGCGGACGGAGAACATGACCTTTAAAACCCCAAGTAAAGGAATCAAAGCTACCAGGAGGAGAAGGATGGGGCAGGCGGGCTTTACGACCCCTCCCCCGACCCGCTCAGGGCTGGGGGCTTGCGGTTCCCAGAGGGGTGGAGGCGCTGGGGGCGCCCTTTGGGGACGAGAGGTAGCGATTTGCACCCCGATGCCCGCTCCTGCGGGTGCTCGCCAATCCTGGGTGAAAAGCGAGTGGGTGGGAAATGTTCCTCACCAAGTCCGGACCCCTGATGGCCTTAGTGGGGAAAGATGGCCCCCTGGGGGATGGTGGGGGGCTCCTCATGAAGGCTGGGGCGTCCTGCTTCATCCTGATGTTACCCGAACTTAGCCTGAGACTGCCCTGGGTAGGGCCCGGTGCCTGGGTGGCGGCCCAGGGTTCTGGGAGCCTGGGTAGGGATGCAGCATTTGGGGGGCTCTGGGTGTCCCTTCTGCAGTGACTTGGGGGACTGGCAAAGAGCCTGGGAGAATCACTGTACCTCAGTCCCCCATGTCGTCTGAGACCGCGGGTCTTTCTTGCTTGGGTGGAAGATGTGCTGGTGGTGGCTGCTTCCCTCCAGTGTAGGAGAGCAGTGGCTGCTCTGTGGTCCACACGGGCGCTTTACACTAAGGGGCTGCATTGTCTCACTCTCCTGCTCCCAGAGGCAATGGTCGTACATAGAAAGGTGACTGACTCACTCATTCCTGTCTACATTTTTGTAGGAAACGTTTGCAGACATCGTTTTGCTTTGGTCCCTGTGCAGTGCGTAGACGGGTGGCTGGATTCTCTTCTCCACCCGGCCCCTTGGTGGAAGCAGTTAGTGTGTCTTGCTCATGGGATGCCACCAGGAATTCTCTGGAAGGAGGACCAAGGGGTTTCTCTGCGAAGATGAATCAGTCGCGGGCCTGTGGGCCTTTGTGGCTGAACGCAGGGGACTGTCTTCTATCATGTCATCTTCTGGAAGGGCTCACGGAGGGGAGGCTGGGTCAGCCAGGGAAAGAGCTGTCTGGTGTTGGGGGGTTTGAGGCCCTCCTCCAAGGATCTCAGAGCGGCAGGTGGAGGTTTCGTTGTGTTCAGAGAGGAAGGGTCTTGTCTTGGTGAGCTGCCCCGTCCTCTCTTACCTGGGTGCATAGTGCCAGGAGGGAAGAGAGACAGGTTTCTCCACCAAGGCACAGAGTGGCAGGGCCCAGCAGGGAGTTGGATGGATGGATGGATGGATGTTGCTTTGGGAAAAGCAGTGTGATATGTGAGTGTGTGCACGTGTGCACATGTGCATGCTTGCATGTGTGTATTTTCATGCCCGTGTGTGCTTCTGTGTGTGTGATGTGTGCATGTATGTGCCGTGTGTGCATGAATGCGTGTACATGGCAGGGCCAGGTCTCACTGGGGGAACAGAACATTCTCTTGTTATAAATAAGGCTGATTTTTATATTCCCAGTTGACCAGGGAGGGCAACCAGCAGACCAAAGGTAATGCATTTCAGCCGCCCGTGGGGAAAGGTAAATGTGGTTTATAAGCCCCTCTGGCTCGGAGGGGGCTGGGCAGTGGTGGCAGCTGAAGCCAGGCACGCTCCAGATGGAGGGAGGGGACGGGTCGGCGATTGCGAGCCTCGATTTCTCTAAAGGAAAAAAAATGACCTGCTGCCTGTTAGCTGATCAACAGTAAGGAGAAAGTCCTGACAACAAGTAAAGAAAACTTAGCTGGCAATAAAGTAAGAGACTTTTTATGGTGGTTTTTATGGGAACATTTTCACTGTTGGGAGTTATTAGAGTTGGTGCCAGTTGTGACAAAAGCCGCATTTGCATACCGCCTGTGATGGAGGCTGGATGGAGCCTGAATGCGGCATTAACTGCGTATCGGAGACCCTTTCAGAAGCCAAACAGGAGGACATTTATTGCAAGCTCGGTGCCGCGTGTCTGGCATTGGTTACTGCTCGTTGTGTCCTGTGGAATGTAGATCTTCAGTCTTGGGATCTTTCTGGCACTGTCGCAGCGGCTTCCTGTGTCAAGAGCAAGCTAGGGCTTTTGGAGTGGGGACAGGGGGTGGGGAATGGGCAGCCTTGGACAGGGGAAGCTTGGACAGGGGCGTTAAGCTTTGCCCAGGCTCCAGTCGGCAGACCTGGGGGACACGGCCATGCTAAGAATCAGGCCCCATGCAGGAGAAACAGGAATTTCTTCCAAGTGCTTCTTTTTTTTTTTTTTTTTTTTTAAATTGAGATAGAATCCATATAGCAAACAATTCACCCATTTGTAGTGTACAATTCAGTGACTTTTAGTATATTCCCAGAATTGTGTAACCATCACCACAATCAATTGTAGAAGATTTTCATCACCCCCCAAAGAAACCCCTTACCATCACCTCCAACGCCCTAATCCCTTCCAGCCCTCAATGACCACTGATTTCTGTCTCTACGGATTTGCTTACTCCGGACCCTACATATCTATGGAATCATACAATCTATGACCTTTGTATCTGGTTTCTTTCACTTAGCATCATATTTTCAAGGTTCACCCACGTGGTAGCTTGTGTCAGTGCTTCCTTCCTTTTGGTGTCTGAGTAATATTCCATTGTACGGATGAGACCACATTTTATTTATGTTTTCATCAGTTGATTTCCCTCTTTTTTTTTTTTGCGGTACGCGGGCCTCTCACTGTTGTGGCCTCTCCCGTTGCAGAGCACAGGCTCCGGACGCGCAGGCTCAGCGGCCACGGCTCACGGGCCCAGCCGCTCCACGGCATGTGGGATCTTCCCGGACCGGGGCACGAACCCGTGTCCCCTGCATCGGCAGGCAGACTCTCAACCACTGCGCCACCAGGGAAGCCCGATTTCCCTCTCTTTTAAAACCTATTTCCTTTTTCATTTTAAAAGATACTCGTGGAAAAATCGTGGTTGAACTCACTGGAACAAACCTGAGTTTTCCCCTTGGAAAGTAGAGCTCTGGTTGGAGGAAGAAGCAGAGAATGTGGGGAGGGGCTGGGTGATGGGCCTCAGAATGACATTTCCCCTTGAAAAGATGGAGCTGCTTCTTTGCTATCAGACCTGGCCAAGGGGCTCACTCAGTGAGAGGTCCGCTGCCTCTGACCCCATAATTGATGTTGGAGTCCCGGCGGGGCTTTGCTGCTGGTCATTCAGAGAGCTTTCTATATCAAAGGGGACCCTCAGCGCCTATGTTCAAGGATTCCCTGGGGGACGTCAGCATGGAGAGGGCCCTTGGGTTGGGGGCCTCATGTCCCTGCCTTGGCCCCCTCCTCCCCACAGCTCTAGCCGTGCCGTGCACGTGGGGTGTCCCGCACTTGGAAGGTCTGGGCTGAGTCTGCTGAGGAGGGGCAGCAAGTGTGCATTTCATGGAGCGTCTGTCTTCTGCTGACGTCAGAGGGTGGTCACGGGGGAGGCACAGGGGGCTTCTGCCTGGCGCAGATTTAGGGAGGGTCTTAGGGCAGCGTGTGAAGTCAGATTGTCCCATTATTTTCCCCTCCGGGAAAATCAGTAGGATCCCTGGGTGACTCAGCTTTTAGTGTTAATTATGCTGCTGTGTAAATATTTCTGAGGTCTCTTGGTTTTCTCCGTTGGCATTATATCACCGTTAATAACTAGAGGGCACATCATAAATATGCAAACTAATAATAATGCATGAAACTCCAGGAACGTCGCCACATTGCCAAACCGAACCTGAAGCATTCGGCAGCTTGTTTCCTTTCCTGCCGAGACCAGCCCCATGCTCTGAGTCATGGAACCCCTGAACTCCCTCGGCTCACCCTGCCCTAGACGGCACCCTCAGGAGTAGCCGGCTGCCCCCTTCCTTTGCCCAGGGAACTGCTCCTAAAGAGGCTCCGGCTGTGTTCTCCAGATCTCTGCTGAGGACTGCGGGCCGTGCTGGGGCCTGGCCTGCCCACGGCTTCGGTCTGTGCTGGGACAAGACCAGACATCAAGGCTGATGGGATTGGCCTTGCCCTTCTCCTCATCCTTGGTTAAGTTGGGAAGGTCACAGCCTCCAGCGTCCACCTTACCTGAGTTCCTGTCCCAGCTTTCCACCTGTGAACCTGACCTTGGGAAGTCATGTCAGCTTGTTTGTCTGAAACCGATGAACTTGATAAATATTTACTGTGTCCCTCCTGTGTGCCAGGCGCTGTGCTGGGCTGTCTTGGAGCTGACAGTCCTCTGGGGGAGGTAGACAAGCAACAGGCAGTGATGAAGAATGTGATCAGTGTGTGCATTGGAAGTGTGGCAGGGGTTCCTGGAGCACTTGTTCAGGGCATATAATCCAGTCCTGGTGGGTCAGGGAAGAGTCTCGCAGGAAGTGCTGAGGATGAACTGGAGATACCCTGGCAGAAGGAGGTGGATGGATAGAGGGTGGAGGTGGTGGCTGGGTTACAGGGAAGAGCATGCTGGGTGGAGGGAACAGAATGTGCGTGGCTTGGAGATGACAGTGCAGGGTGTGAGTGTGGCTGCAGCGTGGAGCAAGGGGAGGAGAGGTGTGGTGAGGTGGGCTGCAAGGGTCTATCTTCAAGGGTTGGGGGACATTTAAGGAGTTCGGGTTTTATCCTAAATGAGAGAGGAGCCACTGAGGAAGGCACCTGTCTTGCCTTAGAAAGCTCCTGGCTGCATCTTGGTGAGTAGATCAAAGGGGCAAGGCTGGCAGCTGACATACGCTGTTGGGGGGTGGGGTGGGGTCTGGGGGGAGGGTCCTTGCTTGGCCTCCGTGAGCATTTGCAGCATGGGCTAAACTGGCTGCCTCATCCACTGCCAGGTGCACTGTCACATCAGCCCGAGCTGGGCTAAATCAGGCAACTTACGAACAGGATACAGGTTACAGGCCTGAACTTGGAGTCTGGGCAGGAAGGAGGTGGTGTTTGTGATCTGTGGCGGCGGGAGTGGGATGCACGTGACCTGAACAGAGTCGGGCTGGGGTGGGGGTGGGGCCGCAGAAGTGAGGCAGCCGGGGAGGGGGGGGGGGGTGCCCGCCCAGCAGGCAGAGTACTGGGCCCAGTTGCTGTGACGTTTCTTACCCCGTGACCTGGTCGGGCTCCCCCTCAAAACTGCAGAGGCTCAATGACATGCTGGGTGTAAGTGGTACCCATGGGAGATGAACTTTTGGGTGCAGACCGTGGTCAGATGGGCTCATTTGAGCTCTGTGCACATTTCCTGCCTCGGTGTCCTCATCCGTAACGTGGGGACCTACCTTCTGGGTTTCTGGGACGGCTAAACACAATGGGAAAGTGTGCGATCTCGGTCCTTTCTGTGTTTACCAGACAAAGGTTGAATGGGTGTTTATTGCCCTTAAGAGCTAGTGTAGACCCACAGTTTAGGCTTCGCCCATCTTCCTCTGCATTAGATGTGGACCAGTTAGATCTAGTTCAAACTTTTATCTTGAAACCATGAGAAAATTACAGGGAGTTGCCAAGATGGTATGGAGAGACCCATGTACCCTTCACCCAGCCCCTCTCCCCAGGGCCACCTCTCACCTAACTGTAGTACCATGTCACAAGCTGGAAACAGGCATTGACACAGTGTGGGTGTAAGTGTCTAGTCACTTCATGTCACGTGTGTAGATTTGTGTAACCTCCACCACAATTAAGATCCAGAACTGGTCCATCACCACGAAGCTTTCCCGCTACCCTTCCTAGTCAACCTGTCTTCCCCTCCCCCTGTCTCTAACCCCAGTCAACCACTGGTTTGTTCTCCATCTCTGTAAGATCATTTTAAATTATGAATTTATTTATTTTTATTAATTAAATAATATATAGTAATGATCTTCCAGAAACTTTAGGAATGTGAAAAGAAAATATTTCCATTGCTTTGCCACACACACAGCCACCATTGCCATCTTTCAAAAAGTTTATGTCATCTATTATAATATTTTCTCTTTTTAAATTGAAGTATAGTTGATTTACAACATTGTGTTAGTTTCAGGTATATAGCAAAGTAATTCAGTTATACACACACACACACACACACACACACACACACACACACACGTATTCTTTTTCAGATTATTTTCCATTATAGGTTATTACAAGATATTGAATATAATTCCCTGTGCTATACAGTAGGTCCTTATTGTCTATCTGTTTGATTTTATTTTTGATTTTTTTTTTTTTTGGCTGCACCGTGCAGCTTGTGGGATCTTAGTTCCCTGACCAGGGATTGAACCCGTGCCCTTGGTAGTGAAAGCGTGGAATCCTAACGACTGGACCGCCAGGGAATTCCTGTGTCTATCTATTTTATATTATTTGTTTATTTTTAAAATTTATTTATTTGTTTATTTTTGGCTGCATTGGGTCTTAGCTGTGGCACACGAGATCTTTTGTTGTGGCACATGGGCTTCTCTCTAGTTGTGGTGAGTGGGCTCCAGAGCGTGTGGGCTCTGTAGTTGCGGTGCATGCGGGCTTAGTTGCCCTGCGGCATGTGAGATCTTATTCCCCCGACCAGGAGTTGAACCCACGTCCCCTGCATTGCAAGGCAGATTCTTAACCACTGGACCACTAGGGAAGTCCCTGTTTTATATATAGCAGTGTGTATCTGTAAATCCCCAACTCCTAATTTGTCCCTCCCCCCCCACACCTTTCCCCTTTGTTAACCATAAGATTGTTTTCTATGTCTGTGAGTCTGCTTCTGTTTTGTAAATAAGTTCATTTGTATCATTTTTTAAGATTCCACATATGTGATATTATATGGTATTTGTCTAACTTACTTCACTTAGTATAATAATCTCTAGGGCCCTCCATGTTGCTGCAAATGGCTATATTTCATTCTTTTTTATGGCTGAGTAATATTCCATTGTATACATGTACCACATCTTCTTTATCCATTCATCTGTCGATGGACACTTAGGGTGTTTCCATGTCTTGACTATTGTGAATAGTGCTGTTATGAACATAGGGGTGCACGTATCTTTTTGAATTATAGTTTTCTCCGGATATATGCCCAGAAGTAGGATTGCTAGATCATATGGTAACCCTATTTTTAGTTTTTTAAGGAATCTCCATACTGTTCTCCATAATGGTTGTACCCATTTACGTTCCCACCAACAGTGTAGGAGGGTTCCTTTTTCTCCACACCCTCTCCAGCACTTGTTGTTTGTAGATTTTCCGATGCTACCCATTCTAAGCGGTGTGAGGGGATACCTCACCGTGGTTTTGATTTGCATTTCTCTAATGATTAGCGATGTTGAGCACTTTTCATGTGCCTGTTGGCCACTCACCACTGTCATTTCGATGTACATCTTCTATGCCTTCTTTTGTATGCCTGCATATATTTAATGTACGTGTAATCCTACTTTATATAGGATTTTATGTCCTGCTCTTTCCGCCTGACATATCATATGCATTCTCCATATGTGCTGCGGGGAGCAGAACAGTGAGATGCAAATAGCTCCCAGGTTACGGAATCAGGTGGTGGGGATACTGCAGGAGAGCGGAGGCCGGGGCAGAGACCAGGCATTGGAGAAGAGGCGTTGGGGGCCTCCCTCAGCCTTGCCTGCCATCCTCCAGGGGGCTCTGAAGCCCCTTTGCTTTCCCGAGTGACCTGCCTCTCCGTCACCCAGCTGCTGGTTCTCTGTCATCTTCAGACTGTCAAGGAGCAGAAAGCCGAGATGGAGTAAACCTTGAAAGTAATTAATAGAGGGAGCACAAGAAGTTCCTGAAGAAGCAAAGCACATAACGGGTCCTCGCTCTCCCCTCATCCTCCTTACTCTTTATGAGTAATTGCACGTAGGTGTCTGGGAGTGGGAGTATTTATAGCAATGTCTCTTTTGCTGGAGTGTCAAAATTTCTTCTTTGTGGCACTACGCTTATGAAAAGGTAATCAGATAGCAGGATGTGCAGTTGTATTGTGTCATTCTGCTGCAACTTCAATTAGGATCACAAATAAATAGAAAACAGAAAAATTGAAACTGTAATATCCCAAGGTGTTTGTAAGCGCTCTGGGGGAGAGGGGGCAGTTCTTTCCCCTCCACCCTTACTATGACTTTTACGGTTGTCTCGTAAGCTGCACAGTGGCAAAAGCACCTTCTGGGTAGATTTCTAACTGAAGAATAGATCCACAGGCAGGCCTTTGATAAAAAGGCCTTGAATAACTTTTAAATCTTCATTGTATTAGAGCTGATTTGGTGCAGGGTAATGGCGTCTGTGGTCAAGATGAAAACACCCGTGACTGTTCTCCATCATTAGCAGGTAAGGGATGGGGATGGAGTTCCTGCTTCCTGAAGAAGGAAGGAAAGAGAAGGACAGGGCTGTGCTGGAGAAGCAGGCGGGCTTGTCTGTGCCGGGTCCCCAGGTCCCCTGGCGGCATCATCGCTGCCACCAAGGTGTGACTTACTGTACTCTCCACCTGCCCCTCAGCCTCCCGCTGGAGCTGCTGGCTGCTTTTTCGAGGGGAGACCTTGTGTGTCTCTGACAGGCTGTGAGCAGGAGGCGGATGGTCTTAGCGCAGTGCCTCAGGGCAGGCAAAGCGCCAGCCCGGCTTTGCACTTGGCATTGTTGGGAAGGAGAAGAGCAGGGGGTGATGCTGAGGACTCTGGAAGGAGCACGCGCCTTCTCTCTACCTCCCAGCAAGGAGCGTCTGCACAGAGAAGGTCTGATAAGGCAGGGTCTCGTGCCCAGGAGAGAACTGTTCCCTTGCTCTAGAGCGGAGGGAACTTGGTTTCTAGAGTGTCTAAGGAGCGTAAGCTTCTGTAAATTGCAGGGAAGCATAATAAGCAACTTAAAGAGTCCTGTGTGTACTCCTAGTGACGCACCTGGTCATCTGTCTTTAATAAAGACAAAAAAGCCTCGTTTAAGGCATTTACTCATGCCTTTGAGTAAGTTAATATTGATTTGACATTCGACAGGTGTCTGAATTTTTACTTTTTCTGCATTTGGAGTGAGGATCCATGTTTAGTAAGCACTGTCTTGTGCCAATGTCTGCAGTGAATCTTCATTCATTCTGGTCGATTCCATTGAGTGCGCTGGGTGCCAGGCTGCTTTCTCCAGGCATTAGGGTGGCTAACCAGGCAGGCATGGTCTCTGCCCTCACTGAGCTTATATTCTAAGAAGAATGCTGCCTACCCAGCTACCTGAAGAATGCTGCCTACCCAGCTACCTGAGGGGCTGGTGATTGGCCAGGGAAATCTTGGTTCAGGGGACTTAGTTTATTTGGGCTAGGATAATAAAATGCCATAGAACGCGTGTCTCATAAGCAGCAGACATCTATTTCTCATAATTCTGAGGGCTGGGGAGTCGCTCTCTGGGGTCTCTTTTAAAGGAGCACTAATCCCATTCATGAGGGCCTCACCCTCATGACCTAGTCACCTCCTGTAGGCCCCACCTCCTAATCCCATCACATTAGGGGTTAGGATTTCAACATGTGAGTTTTCGGGGAAACAAACATTCAGTTTATAGCAGGGGCTGAGAGTGGAGGGAAGTCCAGGTGGGGTAGACTTTACTTTCTGTATCCACACACAGGCTGAACTGTGAACTGTGGCAACTGCTCATGAGTGTTGGCTGTTCCTGTGGCCATTAGCATGAATAAAGGATCCCCTTCTTCTTACTTCCACTGTGTCTGGCTGGGAGCCTGAGCTGGAGAGGCTGCCTGCCACATCCAGGAAGTCTGGCCTGGGGAAGAAACTTTCACACCAAATCTCAGAGCCAAGATGGACTTTCCCTGTCAGGACCGGCCTGCCTGGGAGGCCCATGGTGAAATGTGATTCCCGAATCCAGCTTGAAGCTGTGGCTGATTCTTTTGGTGGGGTTGTCATTAGTTAAAATTTGACCTGGAATGGCATTCTGGTCTGAAGAAAGACAGAAGCTGGAGTTTATCGGACCCCCTGCACAGCACACAGGGCAGCTCAGGCCCCTGAAGCTTGGTTTGCGCTGTTCTGATGGGGAGGTCATTTGTAATATGTACTGATCTTGGTGCCGGGAGCTGCAGTGTCTCAGGTGAGGAAGCAGGAGAGGGAGAGCAGGAGGGGAACAGAGGAGCTGAGAATTCAATTTTTCATACAGTAACACAACAATACAGCTGTGTATTCCCATAATATCCCTTCAGTTTCTTGGGGTCTGGAGTTGCATCTATTTTTAAAAACACTTGGACCAATAACTCTGCCTTATGCAGACCGACTGGAGGGTCTCTGGCCTGGAGATTTAATGTAAAATAAACTCTAAATGGGGTGGCACACAGCATGGCGGTCTTTAATCATAGGCACACAGTTTTTCTTAAATAAGCTGAGAGAATGATGGAAAGAGCTGCTCTGTTGGGTTCTGTCCCAGAGCAAAGGGCTCTCTGTGAACTGGGGAGTTGGGTGGTGGCCGGGGAGATGTCTGGGGAAGCTTGTCCCACAGCCTCCTGTCGGCTCCGTTCTCCATGCCGTGCATGTCTTGCTCGGGCCCCAGCTGGCACAGAGGCTCCCAAAGGGGAGGCTTTGAGGAAGCTGGGCTCCTTTCACCTGGCCGGATGTTCCCTGGCCAATCACCAGCCCCTCAGGTAGCTGGGTAGGCAGCATTCTTCTTAGAATATAAGTTCAGTGAGGGCACAGACCATGCTTGCCTGGTTAGCCACCCTAATGCCTGGCAAAAGCAGGCAGGACTGTCATTTCTTGGCCCTTTGCAGCTGGGCACAGAAGGTTTAGGTTTGGCGTGTGTGTGGGGAAGCTGTGTTCTGCAGATTGGTTTGAAGCAGGACTGGGGGTGAGCTCTGAGCCACATCGAATTGGGATATTCGTCTTGGTCCATCTCCCATGGTTTAGAGCCCTACGTTTGCTGTCTAGAACCTATTTGTTTTTGGAAAATATTCTCCCACTGAGATTCACAGCCACCTGCCTAAGCCCTGGCAAGGGAAATGACGTGTCCCTGGGACCCCTGCCATCGGGCTCCCAGCCACGGGCTGTCCTCAGGATTGGGACTAATCTCTAAGATTTCAATATTATTAGTAAATCAGTATTCAGAGACTCACCTCTTATTCCAATAGCACTTTGGGAGTCGCAGGGCTCTTTCATTTTTAACAGGGTTCCCACTGTCTTCTGTTCCCAGCCTTTTTTCCTGAATATTCTGTGCCTGTTCTCTGTCTGTCTGTCCCAGGGTTTTGAAGCATTCTTCATGATCCTTTTCAGCTTGTTTCTTTCCTTACTTTTCTGGGATCCCCGAACCAGCAGGAGCTTTTGAAAGACCATGCTTTTCTCTCAGCCCCAGCTCTCTGAGGGCTTTCTGGTCTTGTCTCAAAAAATGAAACGTCCATTGTTTTCCAGTCTAGGACTTGTGCTCGGCTGATGAGGTAGTTATGAATGAATCATCTCTGAGAATCCCCCCTAAATGTCAGGTTGGAACTGTTCCAAGATCCTGGGAGTGCAGGCAAGGTTACATTTCTTTGCTTAAATCCAGAGAAATCCAGCTCAAGGCCCCATCCACCATGAGGAGAGGTTCGTCCCACATCCAGAATTCTCAGGGCCCCCCTGGGGTCTTAGAAGAGTCCAGAAGAGCCCCTCTGTGTGTGGCTTGCCCAGCTGTGCTGAGGCCAGCGGAGGAAAGCAGAGGACTTTTGGGGTTGCGTGGCCCCTCTGGTGGCTCTACTTGCCAAGCAGGGTCACTGATAGCCTTGCTTTGATGCCTGGTGCTCACGGGCCCCCACCCCACTTCTGAGGTCCTGCATTGCCATGTCTGGTCAAGTTCAGGTCCCTGCACCCTGAGATCCTCCACTTGTGTCCTCTCCAGACCATGAATGAGCTGACGCCCCAGGATCAGGCCTCCTCTGGGTGGAAACTCGGCCCTCTCCCATCTCAGGAGTCAGCTCAGAGACCTTGGAAGTACAGAGACCTCTGTCCAGGGATACTCCTTCAGGGCAGTCAAACAACTTCTTCTTCCAGCCCTGAAACCTTCTCCATAGGGGTACGTAATCAGAAAAAAAAGTCATCCACTCATCCAACAAATACCAATATTTGTCGGAATGAATAAAAGGCTTGCCATCTTCCTGGGAGAAGGGGAAACTACCTTTCTTTCATTTCTGTTGAGTCTACATGATACAAGTTAGTTCTTCAACAGATTCTCTTGCCAAATTAAATTCCCAATAAATCACCCTGCTACACACGGCTCTTCTCGTGGAGGAGGCGCCATCGCTGTTTTCTAGGGGGGCAACAGTGGGCAGAGATGAAGTGCTGCCCAGGGTCACACCGTCGATGGAGCGGGAAGCCGATCCCGGGTCTTCTGAAGCCAATTCCAGCACTTGCTCCACCCACTCCAAGCCGTGTGAGCTGTGGGGGGAGAGCGAGCAGAACATGGTTCTTGTCCAGGATCTTCTCAAGAGGAATAAGAGAAACCAGGAAAACTCAGTAAAAATATTAAGGACCAAGGGAATGGAATGGTTAGCACCACTGCACTGTAACCCTCCTTTGGCTTCTCTCCTGTTTCTCGTTGTTGTTTGTTTTTCATTTAGGCACTGGGTGCTCTTGAATTCTCGGTACGTCCACAGTCATCATTTGTTGAAAGCATGTGTGAGTGAATGAATGAATGAATGAATGAGGGCCACAGGAACTTGAGGAGCTGGGCCTTGAAGGATGAGTATTCTTTAGATAGGTTGAATGGAATGACAAATCCCAGTTCACTGGTAGGGGAGGATGGTGGGAGAAAATGGAGGTAGAGCCTGACTGGAGCATAAAAACAGCTTTATTGACATAGAATTCATCCATTTAAGATGTACAATTCAGTGGTTTTTAGTACATTCAGAGTTTTGCATCGATCACTACAATTAATTTTAGAATGTTTTTATCACCTCAAGGAGAGACCCCACAGCCCCTGGAGACCGCTAATCTACTTTCTGTCTCTATGGCTTTTTCGACTCTGAACATTTCATGTCTATGGAATCCTACAATATGTGATGTTTTGTGTCCGGCTTCTTTCACTCAGTCTAATGTTTTCAAGGTTCTCCTGTGCTGTGTTGTGTGCCAGGGCTCCCTTCCTTTCTGTTGCCAAATGATGGACGTGGATTTAGGTTGGGCAACTGGAACGGACTCAAGTTAGGCACAGGGACACGTACACCAAAGCTGCTGGGGCAGGAGCCTGACCTAATCGGATGGGAATTGTGGGAATCTCAATGGGCAGCAGCATCAAATGAAACGGGGGGCGGGGGGGCACGTCTGGAGGCAGAGACCAACATGGAGGCTTTCTTGGGTTTCTTGGTAAGAAGTGATGAAAGTCAGAACCAGGGAAAAGAAAGAGAAGCATGAATGGGCAAGATATTGAAGAAGACATGTCCATAGGACCTTCTGTGTATAAGGAACCTAGGAGGGAGGACCTGGAGACAAGGGCTCCTTCCTTGAGGAAACTGCCCTTGAGAGAGAGAGAGCATCCACCTGAAAGTCAGGCCCTTGGAGCAGCTGGCACATCTGTGATGGGCACGGAGTCACCCACGAGGAGGTGAGCACAGGCCAGGATGGTCCAGGGGGCTTTCTGGAAGGCAGGGGCCAAGTTCTCCCTGAAGGATGGATGAGCCATGAATACGCAGAGAGGAGGGAAGGGAATATTCTGGATCCAAGCCAGGCAAACAGCAGGAGCAGGGGCACTGGATGGGAGAGAGGGAATGAGGGTGCAGCCCTAGGCTGGACCCTGCACCCCACAGAGAACCTGAGAGAAGCAGCAGGGCAGGCGGGGTGGCGTCAACACAGCAAAGAAACTGAACACGCTCTGTGTGCCAAGCACTGGGTTAAGCTTTTTATGTTCCAGAGAAAGAGATCCATTTAAACTGTGGTCCCCGGTGGTCCCGGGGAGGAAGCTTGGGTAGAGCAGCCCTCATTGAGTTCTTGCGTTTTGCAGCCTTCTGGAACAGAGCAGCTTTTAGAGTTTCAAGCCACAATTTGTATTCAAATGAAGGTCATTTGAAAGGTATAACAGAGTAAACAGCCATTATTTCATTTTGATGGTGGCACTAAAATTATAGTGTTGGTTGAATTATTTTAGTGTAGGACCATTACCATCTCCCTAAAACACTTAGAGGGGTTCTCAGAACGCTGCTAGGATCCTAAAATTAGAAGAACGTTAAAAATCACAAAGCCATGGGGGGGGGTGTAATTTGGGGGAGACGACCCCTGGGGTGTGGGATGCTTTCTCCGTCCCGTTCAAGTTCATTGTGCTTTCTTTGCACATCACAGGTATCAGGAGGATCCATTGCACACGGAGAGGGGGTAGCATAGCGCTTCGAACTTTGGGACAGAAAGGAATGCCCCTCCTGACCCCACCCCATCCTGTCATTCAAGTCCCTAAAATCCCACCACTGGGATTTGGCTCCCTTGGGCCTTTCTTCCAGGGAGGAGCACCTTGGAGGGAGCCCCTTGGAGAGGCAGTTTGCTAGCCCCTCCCACTGCCCCTTACTGATGACCAGGCAGGAGCACTTGCTGGAACTTGCAGTCATGCTTAGGGCTTGCCCATCGGGGCCTGCAAGTTCGGGGTGGGATCAAGGGCAGGCACTGCCTTCCCCTTGGGCAGTTACCATTCTGTTGCCACCAGATGTCCAGAAACCTTCTTCCCCTCCCGTGGGCCTGGGGCTCCTCTGTCTGGCTGGCCAGGGATGGAAGAGCCACTGGGTAGGCTGAGGGGATGGGCCCTCTTTGAGGACCCTTCCCATCATTGTGGCACCAGGAATCACGAGCGTATGGAAAGGCAGACCCAGGAGAGATTTAAGATCTTCCTCCTTCATGGTGCAAATCCAGAAACTGAGACCCAGAGAGACGTGTCTCCTGTAAGATTGCACAGGAAGTCAGCAGTATCAGACCCGAAACTTGAGACTCGGTTGAAAACCGGGGCTTCCTTGCTGTTACTGGGTGTGTGTTTTAAATTTCTGTACCCCTCTCAGGAACCCTTGGGTCAGTTGTTTGACGAATTCAGAATCCTTCGGATTTGGGAAGAGTCATCGGTGTGTGTGCTGGCTCAACCCCAGTGGCTTTGGAGCAAAGCCCGATAAGCAAACACGTTGATATTTCCGCAGCGAAACACATGAATATTCACACCAAGTGGGGTAAATAAGGGCTAGAACTTGTGTCAGTTCAGATTAAGTCTCGCCACCACATGCTGCTAAATTTAAGAAGAACACTGGGTTTCCTGAGCTTTTGTGGATTTCAGAATTTCCAATAAAGGATGTGGCCATCCAGGTCTCGTAGCGGCGTGTGCTCCTGAAGGAAAGGTCGAAGGGTTTAAAAAAGTACCCTGAGAAGAACTTGGCAGTTGCCCCGATTTCACCAATTTCTACACCTTTGCCTCTGGATTTGTACACAGCTGGGTTCTTACTCTGTGCAATTTTGTACCCTACATGTTTCATTTTGTTTTACATAATAAACACTTTTCTATGTTTCTGAACCCCTAAGCTTTTTGAAAGTCACTGTGTTGGAAGCCGGGTGCCTTGACTCTCAGCCTGTAACTTTTCTCCCTACAGCGCACGCTGCTTCTCCACCCGTCAGGCTATTACCCCACTCCCCGCCCCCCATCCAGAGCATCCTCCCAGTTCCCAGAATGTTCTCCAGCATCTGGGAGTCCCCGTGGGAGTGGGCCCCGGCTGAGGTCTGCAGGAGCTGTGTGGCGGGAGCAGTCTTCCGGGGCAGAGCTCAGGGGGCTGTTTCCAGAATGTTTCCCTCTCCATGCTGGCCACAGGCAATTGGGAATCCCGGCAGCTTGGACAAGGAGGGGAGATCTTGGGGGGGGGGGGGCTCTGTGTTTGTCCGCACGTGTGGAGGGTGGAAGGAGGGGCAGAGTGGGGGGTCTTCCCCAGACTCCCCATGTGGGTGGGTGAAACGGCCCTTGAAGCAAGGGTTTCCTGCCTACCTTTCACACACAAGGGCCCTTTATTTGTTCCTCGGGGCGTCAAGTACTTCTCCCGAGACCCAGGGTCCCTACTCTGAGTCGCAGGCAACATCGCCCTGGTGCCGGCTCCCTGCCCCTAGGGAGGTAGCAGAGAGTGGCTCCAGGACCTTGGTCCTGAGAGGACCCTCTCGCCACCTCCCCCTCTACCTGCAGGGGTCCTCCTTCAGCTCTCTGCAGTGGCCCGGGGTGAGTGCACTGACCTGGGAGGGCCTGATGGTGAGGGGCGGGGGCGGTCCTGCCTCAGTAGCTCTGCCTGCTGGACTGGGCTTGATGGGAAGCAGGCCACTGGAAACTACTGGTCCCGGCTTGCAGGCTTCCTGGAGATGGGGATTTCGGACTACACGACTTTGAAGTCCTTTCCGGGTAGGGGAGCCTCTGAGCTGCCCTGCTTATACTTTTCTAGATGGTCATCCTCCAAAACTCTGCTTGGGGTTTGGGAAGAGCCACTAGGGCTTATGGAACGTGCTGGGTGTCTGGGTCCTCTGTGGTGTCTTTATCCTATGTTACTCTCCCCTGAGGCAGGTCATACAAATGTGAATTCCAGAAAGAAACCCAGAGTGTGTGCTGGGAAACCTGCATTCCTGGAAACCCTTCCTATCTACATGTCCTTAGAAAGCATATTTGCTTTCAGAAAGAGCTGGTCTTTAAGCCCTGTGTAACCCCCTCGGCATTGTCCCCTCCCTCCCTCCACCGCATTCCAGTTCTACTGGCCGCCTTCTGGTTCCCAAGGTACTGACGCTGTTCTGGCCTCTGGCCTCCGGTACCCACTCTCCCTCTTCCTCCCCTTCCTCATTTGCTACCTCTTACTAGGTCTCAGCTTAAATCTCAACCCCCCAAACCTACCAGGTACCCCGTCATAATCTGCCATAACACTATGTGCTTTTCCTTCATAACACTCTCGTATTATGTCTTTATGTATTTATTTTAGTGTTTTATTTCATATTTACCTTCTCTCCAGAGCTCCATGGAGGCAGGTTCCATAAATAATTTGTTCACCTCTCTAGCCCAGTGCCTGGCATATGGTAGTCACTAAATAAATAGATCCATTAAATGGATGGAGGGATGGATGGATGAATGGGTAGATGGATAGATGGATGGATGATTGGCTGGATGGAAGGATAGATGGATGGATGGATGGATGGATAGATGGTTAGCTGAATGGCTGGATAGATGGGTGGATGATTGGGTAGATGGAAGGATAGATGGATGG